>NC_048283.1:29860015-30122515 GCF_009762535.1 Notolabrus celidotus | reverse complement strand
GGCCCTGGCCGGGCGTTATTTGTGAGCCAAATCCTTAAAGAACAAGAAGCTTTCTCTGTGCCTAAACCTGCCGACAGACAGGGGGCTTTGAAGGCCCCCAACCGAGCTCGGCACAGAGCTTTGAAGCCAACCAAAAACTCAGCTTTATGGGACTAAATGAAAGGGAGGAAGAGAGGAAAGTTATGAAAAGCAGAGAAACATTGAGCACTGTGGCTATTCGTTCTCTGCTGCTTTGTGGTTGAGGGCTTTATGTGCAGTTTGATGATTAATTGCAGGCTGTTTGTCGCTCTATATGTAAGGTTTGTATCTGTGGTCAGTACTGAGACGCTGCAGTTTGTGTGTTTGCTTTATCGTGTTTTTGATTTTAAATTTCACATTTCACTTTTGTAATGTCCAACTCAGAATTCAATAGTCATTTTTGATATCAAATAAATTGATTTCTATGTCCATTTCAAAATAAACATAACACACTGATTTATAAACCACTGTGCATCTTCTGTTTCAGTTCTTACATTTTATATCTGGCAGGCACATTTATCCATGAAGAAGAGAAGCTCACTCTCCTGATCTGGGGGAACAACTCCAGACGAATTATGAGCAGTATGCGTGATCCCTTTTCTAACTGGCTGGTGATCCCAGTGTGTACGGTCTGTGTGTAATTTGTATCATTTCATGAGGATTTAACAGGTTAAAATTAGCCCACATCAAAATGAATACAATTGGGAGGGAGCAAACGAATATATGGAAAATACTGGTGTGCATTATTCTTAAGTCATTTATGTTATTCCTGTAAAATGTAAGCACTCTAACCTGATGTTCAGACATTAAGAGAACTGTAAATCTTTATTTGGCCCTGTTGCACTTTAAATTTAGTTTATTTAATAAAGACAATGTCCTTTCAAGGACTCAGAGGGACACATTTATTCCTGGCCTGCATCAGGTGTCACAGTTTATCTAAACCATCCAGTAGGATAATCAAAAGTTTCTTAAGGTTGAACCATTAAGTGTATAGCTAATGCATTTATTTAATTATGTTACCTTGTATTTCATTTGTTGAAATCATTCGATAATCATGATTTTTATTAATAACACATGAATCAATTTGCTGCAAAGTGCGTCAGAGTAAAGATTTCTGTTCTTTTTATGATGAAAACACATTTTATAGGTCTGTTTCCTTTTTATAGCACACCATGTACAGGTTTTGGATCAACACATAGTAATCTTAAATTCTCTTAAATTTCTCTTTGATTTCACAGTCAGATCTTTTGCAGCACTTTTGCACAAGATGTTTTCACATTCATCAATATGAAACTCCTCACTGGCACTTGAAGGCAGATGCCTTGAATCATAAACTAAGGAGTTTCTTGATGATATAGATGTGCATGTGTGACAAACTGACTGGTGTGTTTTTCCGTTCCCTCACCTTGATACCTGAGCATCAGGACTCAAAAACAACTCTTCTGCCATGAATCATCCGTGAAACGATATTTCCATATTGCTTTTTACTAATTACCAGACAGAGCACACAGCAACAATCTGAACTGAAGCATGTGCATTTTCAGGATGTAACAGCTGATGTTTCATGTACACATCTGCAATCACATCATTAGCTCTAGACTCCAAGTAAATCATGTATCACTCTCTCTGTCTCTCTTTCTTTCTCTCTCCTTTCAAAAAGTCCTTTAGAGGCACACATACCATCTCCAGCAGACAAAACAGTGGACAAGCCTCTGTGATGTCCTGACTCATTCTGCTCCTCTCCTCTCCAAAGCCTTGGAGCCGACGCACTGGGACCCAAAACCAACACGCACATAATAGGGCCTTGTTGGAGCCGCCTTAATGTTTCTAATGTTATGTAAATGAGGAGGGAAGAGGGCAGGAAAGGAGAAGAGAGGAGCAGAGCGGAGGTGGAGGCAGTGGGAGTGTTTGTGTGTCCGAGGAGGCTGCTAAGCTCCCATTACCAGGGGATTAGGCAAATGCTGCCGTTGTATCGATGCTGGTTCGACAGCGAACCACCAACCCTAATCCCCTCCTCTCTTCTCCTTCCGACAACGCCTCGTCAACGCCTCCTCTACGCCTCCTCTCCTCCTCACTATATAGTCGTCGTACCCCCTCCCGCCCCCAAATCGTTTGCTGAAAATCTCCACAGAACTTTCTGAATCTAACTTTTACACTCTCTTCTTGTTTCTCAGTCATGCATATACACTCCATCTCACACAGATGCAAAAAACACAGATGCTACCAGAATTACTTGGTTCACAGCCAGTGTAAATTTGTCTGTTCATTGATTTCTCCAACATGTGGTGTGTGTGTGTGTGTGTGTTTGTGTGTGTGTGGAAATGTGTGAGAAGTGATCAATATTGAAAGCCAGAGAGTGCCTTTCTGGTTTGTCTGTGATGTGTTTGCCTGGAGCCTCGCAGTGCAGCTATGACCTACTGGCTTCTGAACGCAGAACAGCTCCTCAGTTCGCAGCTCCTCAGACTCCGGGCTGGGGACTAGAGCCGGTCTCTGGATGCTGCTCACTGGTCCCTGGGATCTCTGGTGGCTCCTTTAAAGGGATTTTTGAGACATCGTTGTGCTTCTTCTTCCTGCAATGAGACAGTGCATGAATATGGGAGAAAAGAGGGAAGGAGTGCATTATGCACTTTTGTAAGCAACTAGTTTCCTTCAAACTTTATATCTTCACTCTCTTGTCTGTTTTTGCAACCATGTATTTAAAACAAACAGATATCAGGTTCAGGTTGAAGTGTTCCCAGCTTTATTAACATACATTTACAATAATATTTATAAAAGAGCCATTTAATAATCTGCTCACATGTTTAGGCTTTAGGGTCTGGTGCCACAGAAAAAAAAAACAAGGCTATGTGTACGTGTTAAAGATGATGCGACACACACATCTAAAGCACAAAAGCAACAAATGAAGTGCAGATTAATCCATGCATGTGTTATCACTAACTACTCAACACAGCTCAGGCTGAAGAATGTCATCAAGAAGAGAGGAAGCTATTCTGAGACAAACCAGCTGTGTGATGTTTAAGTGTGTTTGTGTGTTTGTGTGTTTGTGTGTTTGTGTGTTTGTGTGTGTGTGTGTGTGTGTGTGTGTGTGTGTGTGTGTGTGGCGACACAGTTGCAGGCAGAACTTGGAATACTCAATTAACACATTAGCACATCCAGGGAGAAGCCGAAAGGCTGCACACACATGCCTCTGCACGAACACACACACACACACACACACACACACACACACACACACACACACACACACGCACACCCACACGCACTGACGCACACACACACCACCCCCACATATCTCTGGAACTGCAGGCCCCCTGCTGAGAAGCTCAAACACGCCAGCTGAGGGAGGGGGCTGCTGCTGCTGGTGGTGTTGTGAGATGGAGATGGAGGGGTGGGGGGTGTTCTGTGGAGAAGCATGAAGCTGGTGAGTGACATTGAGACCAAGGTTAAACACAAACTGCTCATTCTGTTCTGCTATAGGCCGTGTTCAGACCAGCAGCAGCACTGCGTCACAGAGAGCAGCCTCCTCATATATTTCTATGAGACCACTGCTTGAGCTTCGCTGGGGTGATGCTGCTCACAGACAAAATAGTTGATCTCAGTTCAACCTTTGCCGCATTGTAGTGCAACGTGTTCCAGCTGCACACTGTGTTCACCAAATCAACTACAAATATGTAAGCATAGATTACTCTGTTGTCTGAAGCTTATAGCAGTATAAAAATCCTACTGATAACAATGCAAATACATTACTTCTCACACTCTTCAGATTGTACACTGGTCGAGATGGTAGCACATTCAAAACAAAATCATATTTAGCTGGGAGGCAACAGGGCAGGATTATAGTGATGAGTAAGTGCAGAGTGCAAAGCTTTTCAGCTCGCAAAAATAAAACTGCAGCGCAGCTTTGTTTCAATCCCTCTGATGCTTTACATGCAATTGTTAACAGAGTTATATCCTCCTGGGGGCAGATAAATTCATTTTAGTCCTCTGTGGTGGACATGGGTCTCAAACAGATATGTCTAAAACCTTATAAGAGATCATGCTGAAACCTCATGTACCATGTAGAGGGCAAGAGTTCTGTCTTTTCAAATTGGCTGCCATCTCAGCAACCACAGTTTATGAGGTCAAGAGAAGCAAAGAGTTGTAAAACACACATTCATGATAAACACATATAGTTGAAATGTTTTGGATTGAGGAGCCCTTTATATAACCTCCAAGGCTATTTTTAACTACATGCAAAAAAATGTAATGCCCTTCTAGTGTACTTTTTAAAATCTCCTTTGTGGAATCATGGTATCACAGGTGACAGGACATTGACTGAGGCAAAGCAAACTTTGATGGAGGCTCGGACTTTGAGCCTGGAAATTGTCACAACACTGTTAGAAGTTAAGTTACTTTTCTTTTAAATTAATTTCCATGATTGTTTTATTTGGTCCTGACGTAGCATAGTTTTGGTCAGATACAGATTTTAATGCAAGCATATACATTATAGCTAATAATAATAATAATAATAATAATAATATAATATAATATATTGTCCTAATAAAAAGGACCTGTCATAAAATATAAACAAAAAGTGTTGAAATGCTCAAACTGTAATTTTTCTTTATCCCAGGTTATAGCTTGATTAACGGCATATCAGCACGTCGCCTACAGGTGGTCCAAAACGCTGCAGCTCAGCTCCTCACAAAATCATCCAGAAGGTACCATGTCCCACCCATACTTAAGTCTTTGCATTGGCTCCCCATTATGTTCCGAATCCAGTTAAAAACTCTTGTGACTGTGTATGAAGCAACACATGGTCAAGCTCCAGCTTATATCGGAGAACTCCTGAAGCCGTATAACTCCAGCAGGACTCTGAGGTCCTCTAATCAGGGTTTGCTGGCTGTCCCTCGCACCAGATTAAAAACTAAGGGTGACTGTGCTTTTGAGGTTGTTGCTCCAAAACTTTGGAACAGTATTCCACCGGAACTGAGAGCTGTAGACTGTTATGGTCCTGATTTTTTTGTTATTTGCCCTAACCCTCTCTCTCTCTGCCTGCAGGTTGCAGGGGCGGGGCCGGTCTCCTCAGGAGTGAGGCTCATCAGGCACACCTGTCCCTGATTTTCTCATCAGCACTGGCTTCTTAAGCTGCCACCAAACACTCCTCCAGTGCCAGATTATTTTCCTCTAGCCGCATGCTCCATGTCCCATTGTAGCCTTGCTCCTGAGGAGATTCAAGCCACGCTTTCTGTGTACTTATCTCGAGTTTTTTCCAGAGGATTGATTCCTAGTTTTTTGTTTGTGAGTTTTTTGATAGAACCTTTTTCCCCCTTTTTGGGTGATTTTGTGTTACTCCTAGTTTTGTACTTTTTCTCAGTTGTTTTTACCCGCAAGGCGCTTTAGTTGAACCTTGTTTTTTTGCTTAATAAATATTTTTTTCCCTGAACTCTGCATTTGGGTCCTGGTCCTTTGCTCAAGCCGTAACAGTAGACACTGTGGTCATTTTTAAAAAGCAATTGAAAACCCATTTGTTTAGACAAGCCTATGGTTGACCTGTCTGTTTTTACGTCTGTTGTGTTTATGTATTTTGTCTATCCATCCATCCATTATCTTGAACGCTTATCCCGTTAGGGGTCACGGGGGGCTGGAGCCTATCCCAGCTGGCTTCGGGTGGAAGGCAGGGTACACCCTGGACAGGTCGCCAACCTATCACAGGGCTAACACATAGAGACACACAACCATTCATGCACACACTCACACCTACGAGCAATTTAGAGTGATCAATCAACCTGAGCATGTTTTTGGATTGTGGGAGGAAGCCGGAGTACCCGGAGAGAACCCACGCATGTACGGGGAGAACACGCAAAGTCCACACAGAAAGGCACCCGCCTGGCCGGGGATTCTAACCAGGAACCTTCTAGCTGTGAGGCAACAGCGCTACCCACTGCACCACCGTGCAGCCTGTATTTTGTCTACTTCTACTTAATTCTTGCTCTGTCTTGCTTGTTGCTTTCTATTATGTTATTGTGACGCACTTTGTGACGCCTATTCTCGAAAGGTGCTATATAAAGAAACTTTATTAATATTAATTAACTTAATTGATGGAACTGATAGATCGTGGGCTACCTTTTTTCTGCAATGTTGGTGTTAAGAGTTTAAAAATCCTGAAGACCAATAATGTTGAGTATAAAAGGAGTTTACCTGATCTTAACAAGTATTGTTGCTTTGTATAAGAAGTACACAGAGCACAGCGATCTATTGCAGGGGAGGTTAAACTCTTCACTGATAAGTGTATTTAAATGTGTCAGCTGTAAGATCCCACCATTGAACATGTTTGATCTGACCACACACTCTCTTAAAGACCCCTGAACTGCTGATCTGATAAACACAAGTTCAACTGGTGTGATAAAGCTGCTTTGAGTTAAAACAAACATACAAAAGCAGCAAGAAAATTGCAGCAATTTATAGATCAGGATCAAAATCAGAAAACATGCTGTCTTCAAATTCAAGACAGACTTGGCATGAATATTTGAGTTCTTTCACATCAAGTGTGAGAGAGGTCTCATCTGAGTTAGAGGTGTGGGGGTTATTAGATGCTTCACAGCAATCACAGGTTTTTGTTCAGCGCTTCAAATTCTTCTGAGATTGAAAATGATGGTTGCTGAAACATGTTGACACAGAAAGGTTTTCTTTATGTTTGCTATTTGACTGTTCAAGGAGCACTAGAGGTGGTATTGTTATTGTGACTTACAGAAGGTAAAGTGCAGAAAAATGCACAGAGGCAGGAAGAGCGGCTGGATACAGCAACAGAAACACATCATACACTCAAAAAAAGCAACATGGGTGTCTGCTTTATCAACATAAGTATAATTCTATTATATTAATTCATGTTTAGTGGTTAAACATTTTTTAAATCATGTAGTTTTAACAAGACATGCAAAAAGGGTTTAGGTAGGAATCCCATCTGCAATAGCTCTCTCGAGCAGAAGATGGCAGTAACATGCGACAGGCCCTAATCATCAGCCAAGGTAGCGTGTTTCTGGCAAAGAAGAGCCACTACAGGGAGTTGGGAGAGATCGCCTTTGACTGACTGCGATTGGGGCGCTGGTGGCCTAGTGGTCTAAGCGCCCCACGTATCGAGCCTATAGTCCTTGTCGCCAGTTCGACTCCCGGCTGGTTGACCATTTGCTGCATGTCTTCCCCCACTCTCTACTCCCCACGTTTCCTGTCTCTCTTCTGCTGCCCTGTCAAATTTAACTTAAAAACAATTCAGTCAGATCTACCTTAGTAAATATGCCTTTATAAATTAAAATAAGCAAATAAGTGCAAATAAGTGCAAATAAGTAATGGTAATGTCAATACTCTATGTTCACTCAACATATTTAGTTGGTTCAACAAAATTGTGTCTAGCTAAATGAAAGCATTTAATTAGTTGGAAATTCTTTCCATAATTTTATTATGTTCACCCAACACATTATTTCTTTGAGTGTAGTTGTAGCTGTTCGTGATTAAAATCAGTTTCTGCGACAAAAAAAAGTCAGTGGATTTGTTTAACAATAGAGGTATGGTGTCTTTGCAGGCCTATCTCTCTGCCCAGGGGTCAGTATTTATTTCAAGCCTTACTCTGTTAAATGTTCCTGGAGAAAGTATCTGGTTTCACTTCATTTAATAAAGAAGTGCCTTTTTAAAGAGCCCAAAACTATTTCAGTTAACATTATCCCATTTTCTAACTATGGATTTTCTTTTCAAACAGTTGCTGACCAGAGTAAATCTTTTGTTAAAAGGTACGAGGTGCCAGTTTATTAGTTATACATAGGGTTGCAGAGGGGTGGAACGTTTCCGTAATGTTTCCGGTAAATTTCCATGGGAAGTTAAGCTGTGGAATTTTGGAAATATTCCAGATGGGAAACTTTCCATGGGAATTATGGGAATTTATGGGAATTAACTGGGAATTGAGGGTAATCTAATGGAAAGGTATCAAATCCAAGGACAAATATTTGTTTTGTTATAAGCAGACATCCAATCAAAATAATACAATTAAATGTGATAATTGTAAGTTAATTGTACCCTACACCAAATTTGTTAAATATTTTACCACATAATATCATCAAAACTTACTTCACTGTAGTCCACAGGCTCAAATGTGTGGCTTCAATAGTCTGGGCTCAAAAGTGTGGTCCAGGATTCTACAAGTCATCAGTGCATGTGATGGAGGAATGCACAGTGCATGTAGGGGGCGTGGTCTCAACAGCCCAAGCAGTGTGCTATGTGCATGTGATTGAGGAATAGCAGAGATATTCCACTGTACTTGCATGAAATCTGGTTGTTTTAGTCACGATTATGCTCAAATTTATTTTCCCCAACTATATTTAAGTTCACTATTAAGAGCCAACCTTCAATGTAGTAAATTCCTGTTTTTTTCCCATTTATTCCCATGGAAAGTTTACAACTTTGAAAATTCCCGGAATATTGCAACCCTAATTATAAATGACTGTATTTGAGAATAGCAGAAGAATAATTAGGTGACTAATGTTGTTAATTTCTTTGTGTAGCAGATGTTGAAAAGACTAACCCTGAGCTAAAGAGAGCGGGAACAACAACGGTTGTTATTCTTTAAAGACAGCAGCACCAGGGAAAAGCAGCAGCAGGTGTAGCCTTTACAAACAGCTTCTAGAAACAAATCAGTTTGCTGTCATGAACGTGGGCTTCTTTGTTTCAAAAGAGTGCATCTCTTTTACTTTCATGATAATAGGAAATTGTGAAAATAACAATGCTACATAAAGTGTGAATTATAGCATTCGATTCAAGCTGTGCTCTGGTCATGTTTGTTAATTCCATTAATCCCTTTCACACATGAAATCCTGACATCTTTAGGTTATTTGAGATAATTCAGGCCTTCATACTTTCTCACATATTATGTAATGGTGACTCTTTCTGGGTTTATATGACTACAATATGAATAATAACCTATCTGCACAACAAATACAATAGTAGAAAACAACATACAGACAACCATGGGGGGCAGTAATTTTTAGTTTACACTCACAAAACACACCTATAAAATATTTACAGTAGCGCCTCACTGCCTCCTCAGCTGTAAGAGGACTATGTATTCCTGGTTGAGGGATTGTGAATTACTGCTCAGTGTCAGCTTGGCTTGCTGTCAGCTGATACACTGTAAGAGGTGGGTCTATTTTAAGTCCAGTAGTCTGCCATTCAGAAGACCCATTACTAACTTGAAAAACTGTTGTGTGTATATGTGTGTGTGTGTGTGTGTGTGACTGAGTATGTATGCCATGTCTGTGACTGCCGCATGTCTCAGCTGAGGTGCTTGTATGACACTTTGACTCCTCTGGTATGTGGACAGGGAAAAGAGGAACCTAACAGTGATGGTGACAGGCAGACAGAAACTTTTGAGCAGACAGGAAGGCATGTTGAGAAGGTAATGAGCGCCCAGGAGTGTTATATGTGTGAGTAATAAGCACATCCTGATATGTCTGCATGGGCCTTCTCAAACACAAAATGTAAGCAATGGGTTGTTGACACAATGCAGCGTCATCCCACATGACACTGCACTGGCAAGAGTTGTTGAGCACACAGCTAATTGCTTTGTGGCCTGAACGCTGTATTTCTATAGTTTATCTTGGGTGGAGCAAAAAGAAAGGGAATAAAAGGTCAGTGTAACAATTTCCTGAAAGAACAAACCTACTGCTGTGTGACCAAAAGGAGGCCCTGTCTCCTAGAAAGTCATTGTTTATGTAACTGTTATCCTACGTATGTTGAGGGGACAAAGTTATATCTGGTTGGCTAATTTTCACAGACAATGATTTATGTGAATGAAATACCACATCAGTGTGCGATGCTGAGTCACAAGGAGGTGTTTAGGGCGCATGCCGGGCCTGCACAGTACAGAACTTTCCAGGTTTGTAACCATCTTCCAACCTGTGGTATAGTTTTGGTAACAAAAGCACTTTTGTGAAGGTTGGTAAAGAATAAAAATAAGTAAGAATTTAAAGCTGGGTTTGGTAGTCAGATTTAGATACACTTTTTGTTATACTGGTTAAAATGATCTTGATGTCCCGATGGTAATCAATACATAATGTGTTCTTAAAAAAGAGGGAAAAAAAGCCGCTATCTACAGCCGGAGTAAACCTGGGAAAACACCAACCATTCCCTACCATCAGGAGCCAAATGATGAAACCAATCAAATCCTGTCCTGCCGTTCTGCCCGCCTCCTGCAAAGCATACATTCCATGTTTGTTTGTGTTTTTAACTTTCACTATGAGAATGTTTTGGTGTTTTCTTACCGCTGAGTGAGACATGAGTTGAAGTAGTGCAAAACACAAACGATGTGCTGAGGACCGGTTTTAAATCAGTCATGATCATATGGTCGTGAATCAGCGGCGCTCGTGCATGTGAGCGGGGGCGTCGTTTTGGAGGAGCTCCGAGGGGAGGGGGGGAGGGGTTAGATGGAGTCCTGAGGAAACGCTACACTCAAATTCATGCTAGTTTTCCGTGACCACCAACCCTAGCTTTAATCCTTCTGTTATGTTGCGGGTCAAATTGACCCTTTTAAAAGTCTATTTTAGGCAATATATGCCTTCCAAATCAGTCAAATGCAGCATAAAAATCTGGGCAGCATGTGACAGAAGAGAAGACGTGTTAATTTATCAACATCACTTCATAAAAAAAAATTAAAAAATTAAAAATAAAATAAACAAAAATATATGTCATGTAAAACTATTGTATTTATATTTAGGTCTTTCCAATGAACATTACAAATTTTTTTAACATTAATTTTAATGAAGAACGAGTGAGTTATCCTCATTGAACCATGATCTGTGAGAATTAAAGAACACCAATGGACCAAATCTTGATTTAAATGGTTAGTAATGGAGTTAAAAATTTGATTTAAAAAATGTGTATTGGGATTTGTTGGGGTTCTGACACTTTTGGATAATTTATTATGCCCCGGGTATAATTGACCCAGGAACATTATTGCTGTTCCAGAGAAACGAACATAACAGGAGGGTTTACAGGACAGTTAGTCTCATGTCAGGATACATATTAATTACACAGGAAGTTTTTAAAAAATGACATCATTAATGAGCAGCATTACACTTTTTGGTCAATGTAACACATATTTCACATTATATTTAGGATTATATTCAGCACAAATTAAATGTACTATTTCAGAATTAGTTGAGTATAGCGTTTTTCCTTGCAGACAGGTCTGTACATGCAGGGCTTTTTTCTGGTTCAGGGCTGATGAAACAGATACTGGCTGAGGGTCTAGGTCACAGCCACACAGCTGTTTAAACTGACACTAACACCATGTTTAATTTTCAGTCAGCTTATCTTTAAGAAACATTTTCAAGTTTTTCTCCTGACTGTGGATGAAGAAGAGAAATGAAGAGGGGAAAAAAGGATTTGAGTGCTGACATTTTTCCTCCGTATGTTTGTATTGTTTGTGTGAGTGACTGAGTGACAACAAAACCTGCACTGATCTCAGAGTTCTCATGATTCAGCACATTTCCACATAGAGTGTAGATGACATGTTGTGTAAGTCTGTGTTCCAGCCTTTTCTGTCTCACTTACTTTTCTTTTTCTTTATTTTTTAAAGATAACAACATAAACAACTTCTGCCTCAACACTTGGCTCCCTTTTCATGTGTTTGGTTTTCAATACACTCTTTCTTCCAGAGAGTCTCCCGCCTCCTTTGACTGTAAAAACTGTCCACCTGAACAAATCTCAGACTGACTGTTTACTGCTCAAGAGGGTGAAATGCTCATTTCTGTGCACTGTGAACTGTTTTCTGAACAGTCATGTCAGAAAGTTGGTGAAGTAGACCTTTTTCACAGGGGACATATAAGCTTTTCAACCATAGATGTTAACACGTAATTATAGGCCTGAACTTCCCTTATTAGCATGATCAACTACACACGTGCTTTTAGTTTCTCTGCTTACAAGATGTGCCATGAGAATAATTTGAGTTAGCAATTAGCTAATGTTGGCTAGTGTGGGGGCTACAATGACACTTGCCTGAAGACTGCAGCGTCCGAACCTTGTTTCCTCAATGGGAAGAATAGGAGGTCCTTCTCTTATTGCAGTTTTCTTACTTATCCCGATGGTTCACTCATGTTGTTCAGCCTTCACTGAAAAAAGTGGAATTAAGCATGCATCAGTTTTACAGATCCTTTAAGGCCATCCTTAAGAAGTTGTCATGGTAGCAGAATGAATAACAGGGTACAGTAAGCTCCTTTTACTTATATACTTTCAATTATTTCATAATTACTTGTAATTTCCTATGTATTTCTGGAAATTGTATCTATTTCTGTGTCGAATAATGGCTTTAATATGACACTCAGGCTGGTATTAAACTGCTTTAGTCCTCAGTTGAGCGTTCTTAATCTCTGACTTAGCAAGCTACATGTGTAGCCTAGAGTTGCCACCTGTCCCGTTTTTCCCAGAATTGTTCTCTTTTTCCACCAGCTGTCCCAGGAAAATAAAAATCACTCCCGGGACACAATTTGTCCAGTTTTTTGGGGAAAATGCAAAAACCTCATGATTTCCTTCGATCAGTATTCTATCTAGTCTATGCATACATCACGTGTGCGCCCTAGCGCTCAAAGCAGCTCAAGCAGGGAGGGAAACTTGACCGAAGAGAGACAGCAAGCTGAATTTAGGCCCAGCAGGGTGACTCGTTCCTGCAGAGGTGGCAGAAAGCATGTGCACAAACACACATGAATAAAATGCAAGAAATGACCCATACAAAAATAAAACTCTACTAAGAAATGTTAAAGGATAAAAGTTTATGTTCCTGTTTGTTATTTTTAAACTGTAAAAGTAAAGCAACAAAGTGAGTAACATTTAAATCTTCTAAGCTAAATTATTTATGTTACCGCTCACTCTTCTCATTATTGAAAGACTCAATGTACATCCATAGTCACAATTTAAAGTACTTAAAAAATATTTGTAAAATCCTGTTCACTCCGTAACAGCAAAAATACATGTATTGTTAACAGTTTGGTACCAATAGTTTTTCACATTACTCACAAATCTTATTTAATACCTGTGTGAAAAACTTTTTTAATATTTAAAGTGCCTTAAAGAAAGTATGCTACATTTAAATGCAAAGAAAACTAATAGCAGCTTGTACAGTCTATGGAACGCAGTCCAAATAGGTGATAGTGACAGAAGTCCCGCCTCTTACAAGGCAAAGAGCCAATTATAGTTAAGGATAGAGGACAGATCATAGAGGAGAGGACAGGAACTTGTGGTGTTTGATCCCAGGAACTTTACTTTGCTCCAAAGGTTAGGGGGGAACAGGTTTAAGTTTGCGGCTCCCGTTAAATCTAATTCCTAATTTTAACATTATTATCTTAACCATTACTTTGTTTCTCTTTTCATTTTCCCTTGTCTCTCTTTGCTGTTAAATGCTTTGTAACCTGGCTCTGTTCTCAGTGATTCATATAGGTCCGCTCATATTATATTGTATTTAACTTACTGCATGCATGGTTGGTTGTTGTGAAACATGTTAACCATAAAGATTTCATTGACCAATCTTATACAAAGACTTTGTTGCTAAAGTATGTTTACTCCCCATGTGTCTATGGTTGATTCATGCTGCTGTAAATATGGATATTAGCAGCAGTCCTTTCTAATACCACTCTCATTTTGTCCTCTCGGCCTGGAGAAGGTTGCAGACTTGTGTCATCCATAAACTTTATAGCCATACATAAAGTTTGTTCTTTATTTATTTTTTATTGATCAATTTTAATAGACTTTCAGTTTTTTATTTATGAGTGTAATGTTTTTGCTGTCCACATGTGTAATGGGCTGATAAATCACAGCTGTAAAAAAGAGGTGATTCGGTTGGATGTTGGCCAACAGGAGCTGAACGGTACCTTTAGGCTGTGAGGCTTCTCCATGCGTGTCCAACTTTGATTATGTGGGTTTGAACCTGCGTGTATGTACGTAGGAGGATTTCATGGTACTATACAAACAGCAAAGACACGAAAATCACAGTAAAATGAAAATCTGCAAGAGGAGAAAGGTTGCTCTGTTACAACAAACAGGCAAAAACATGTAGTGTACTTTATACAGAGGAATTTCTCTACATGTTAGTGTGTTCATGTATGTGGATGTTTACACCTCAACTACAAATAGGGTTTTAACCCAGTAGTTCACTACTGTCATTTACATAGACTTTCAAACAAATGCAGAACAGCCTGAGGGAAAAAGAAATATGAACAAGCAGCTGTGAAATTAAACATCAGTAGAAATAAATGAAGGTCCTCTAAACAAGGTAATTGCCGGCCACTCGACAAAGAATGAGTGAGCTGCATAGTGACAACACTTGAAATGATTTCTTCTGAATAATGAGTGATTCCTCACCCACACAGAGATGATTGCCTGTTTTTATTTGCTTATGAGCGTTCAGTGTTTTTCAAATGAACTTGAATGTAGATCACAGCGAGAGGCACATTTCTGTTACAACTGACCTTCAAAATGCAACACTTCCTTTTTATTGAAGTATACTGATTAATATATCAATCAGAAGATTGCTACAAACTCATGTTTTTCTTACCGGTGCTGATGTCCCTAATGAAGACATCCCCTGTTTCATTCAATCCATTTTAGACGTATTATGCTGTAGTTGTTAGTTAACTCTTTTTTATGTCTGAGGAAAGAGTGTGAATGAAGAACAATACATCAAAAGTCAATTTGAACTATGTGCTTCTTACAATTCTACAGTTTGTGCCACAGGGTTTATGCATTTTTTTTCACCACAGTATATATACAGTATATTAAAGTATGTAAGTAATATGACCATTTTGAGATAATCATGCATTGGTTGGAGGAAGTTTGGTTATTTGTTATTATTTGTTGTTGTTTTGATTAATACACTGGCAGGAGGAATGGGACAATATGTTCACCTTTATGAGGTTGATAAGCTACAAATTCAGAACTCAACCTGAGAAAAAAGAGTTCTTGGAGAGATCAGATGGAGGCAGTTGTGTGTATCTCAACTCAACACAACACAACTCAGCTCAACACAACTCGACTCATATACTCGATTAAAATATTCTGTTTTTTCTCTCTGCACTTACGAGAGAACTGAGCCAGAGGCATTGAGTTACCTGGCTGTTTGTTGGTCTCATTCTTATGATATTTCAGGATTTTCTGAAGGGAAATTCTTCAGAACCAGTTCAAACAATTACATAGACTAAGGGATAAACTAGTCAGATTTTGGTTGTCAAAGGTCAAAGATCACTTACCTTTCTCGTTAAGTGACATTTCTACAACAGCTGGGGGAAATCTTCCTTTGTTGTTGTATTTGTTTTTTTTAAAAGAGGAAGGTCTTAGAGAATGATGTGTCATTGATAAGACATTTCTTTTACATATGAAGTAAGTCCTCGTCAAACCTTGAAGATGCTGGTTTCAGTGATAGGAGCAGTGTCATTTTTGCACCAGTGAAACATTTTTTGGTCAAAAAATATTGCATCATGAGCATGAATAAATTAGCCATTTTTTGTCTATATCTAACACATACATACCAAAATATGTGAGAAGTATAAGTCTAGCAATAAACTGGTCATATCAGGAACACTTCCTATGCAGTCAGTGCTGTATCTGTGGCACTTCCAAAGGTTGTATGTCTGTTATTAACTTGTTTTCCCCCTAACAACCTCATTTCCATTCAGCTCTCTCTCCGTATACTCTGGCTCATGTCCATCTTACTCTCTGTCTCCTCACCTAACAGCTGATGCAATTAACTCTCCACAGATTCCTCCTGCCAACTGAGACTGCCGCCTGACAGACACCTGAGTGTGTGTGAGAGCGTCAGGTGTGGAAGTGTGAGCCAAACCAGTCTGATAGAATCTGACTTAATCTGAGAGTGAGAACATGTGTGTATGTGTGTGTTTGTGTGTGTGTGTATTCAAGCGAACATAAAGAGCTAACCTTTAGTCTTGGCATGGCCTGCAAAACAGAAGAGCAGGGTCAGGTGTGCTACTCCCCGCTTAGCTAACTAACCTGGCCGGGATTGTGTGCTCATATGTGAATGGGTCAGCTGGGGTAGCTGACCTGAGAATTTGGGGATTAGTTTGGATTAATCTGGAACACTTCCTGTTTACTTTTCAGGGCCTGCATTGGATAGGTAGGTCAGATGTCTCAGTAAATCGGTAAAACATGATAATAACAATATTCCATTTGTTTCTTAAAGCTCGAGGCTCAACAGATGAATCATGTTTCTTCTGAAAGACCGACTGCATGGCTGTTGCATGACGCTGTATGTGGGCCCACCAGAGTTTGTTCCACAATGCAGTGATTGAACGAAAGTGTAGCCTGCAGTAATTCTGTGTACATGTGTGTCTGACAGACCGCAGAGCCCGTCAGATAACAGCTTTTTTGTTCCTCGCTCTGTTTAGCTGCCCAGTTTGCAACCTGCAGCTCTGTTTCTTTTTCTTTTTATCTCTCCCTTACTTTCATTCCCTAACACACATACACGCTCATGAGCACACACAAACTAACCTAAATAATCTAAAAATCCCACTCATGTTGTCTTTGTCTTCAACAACTTGTGTCCATAAACAAAATACTAATTCTGCATTAAAGGAGACCAAAACACATCACAACCTTTACACCATTGGGTGGAAAATCCTGGCCTACATCTTTTTAATTTAGCCCACTTACATGTGTGTAACTCTGTGTGTGTAAATATTTGTGTAGCTTTGTGCATAGTGTGTAGATGTGTGTGCACTAAATCCTCAATAATCTGACCGTACTCCGTACTGTAGTTTAATCTGGACTGACACAGAAACTCAAGAGACAATCCACCCTGGAACTCTCAGCAGATATGATGTTTTTTATATCATCCACACTCATTCAAATATTAATAATATGAGTTCTGTTTGGCAGGGTAGAGTTATGCCTTTCCTAAAAATAAAATGCTCTGGTTAATAGTACTTGTGAAGCACAAGTTATAAAGGCACTGTGTTGATTTTTGTTTTGTCTTTTTGCTGATGTGTCAGCTATGCAGTATAAGCTTTACTGAAGTTGTCCTGCTCAGTGCATGGGGTTGCACACACAATAACACAAAATATGCTGCTGCGGACATACAAATGATGAAGTGAACAAAACTGCAGGTTCCTGTAAGGTGTAGGCTCAACTGACGAGTTCAATCCCTGCTCCTGCAGTCCACATGTCGACTTGCCCTTGAGCATGACACTGAACCCAGATTGGTCCTGCTTGCAGTGGAGTGCAAATGCAAATGAGTGGGATGAGTAAATACTGATGGTAACTTCACATAGCATGCTCTGCCATCAGTGTATGAATGTGCGTATGTGCCAGTGGGTTAATAAGACATGTAGTGTAAAAAGTGCTTTGAGTGATCAGAAGACTGGAGCAGAACAAAAAACTTCCCAAAGCAAGGCAACATGTGTTACCCCAAACAGCTCACCCTGACTTTACCCAGGGTGTTTCTTTCCTGCCTGCCCCTCACAGCTTCTGCAAAATGTCCAGATGAGCTGATATGAGAACACACCCATATTCGGGGAATTCACCGTGAGGAAGTGGGCGGTGATGATGACAGTTCTATGATGCAACTAGTGCAAACCAAGAAGGACAATCAGCAAAGATGTCTACACATCTGTTTACATGTAGCATTGATATGAATGCACTAACTGTCATCATAGAGTCCGATTCTTTAGCTTGTCTTTGGTCATGTTGTAGACATTAATCTGTGGCTGCTGCAGCGTGCTTTTGATGCCATGCTTTGCCTCCCTTCAGTACATTAAATGAGCTGAATATACTGGTCCTACAGAGAAACAAGCAATAACATGTCTCCTTTCTAATCGTGCCCTGTCACAATGAGATGACGCTTGTTGTGTTTAAGTGAATCTGTCAATATCATGAAAAGTAAAGTGCTCAAATATGTTTCAAAAGATCCATTTCATTGAAGCCCTTAAACAATCAAATTGATTCTAAAGTGAAGGGGAAATGGTGAATTGAGCTGCTGGATGTTGAAATTGCAACAGAAAAAAACAAACAACTGGAATGACAATTTCTTTACCAACACTCAAATACTGAACATGAAGTTGGCCCCATAAGACCAAGAACTGTATACTCTACTCTCGTTTAAACAACATGTTTTTCTATCTTCCTTTATCATAAATAAAATAATTCAGGTCTATGTGAAAGCTGGAAATGTTGAGCATTGAACTTTGTCCATCTGAAATGTTTGTACATAGCGCTGTGTCAAAAAATCCATCAGATAGGCCGCTGAACTCACAGAGAGGACAATGTGAGGCCTGTCTTAAACGCGCTCCCAAAGACCCAGGTGCAAACTGAGAGCTAGTGTTTGGGTGTGTGTGTTTGTGTGCATCTGTGTGTGTTTGTTTGTGTGAGTGTGTGTGTTTATATATGGGAGCTGGGGGCTGCTATGGGAGAGAGTGGCACAGGTGGCACAGAGCCCCAGCAGTGCCGAGGGCATCGGATCGGCATGTGGCGCACAGCCAACCGCACACAGCATATGCCAAGGGGGAGGGGAGAGCGAACGAGCGGGAAAGAGAGAGAGTCAGAAAGAGAGAGAGAGAGAGAGAATATGTGAGAGGTATAGATAAAGAGAGAGAGAGGCATTAGTGTTTTTCTTACTACCACATGGGTCCACAGGTCTCCTGTCTGGCACCATATGCTGTCAGCATGTCTGTCTACCTGTCTGTCTTTCT
Source organism: Notolabrus celidotus (assembly GCF_009762535.1). Lineage (NCBI taxonomy): Eukaryota > Metazoa > Chordata > Actinopteri > Labriformes > Labridae > Notolabrus > Notolabrus celidotus. The sequence goes on along the minus strand of NC_048283.1, from coordinate 30,103,787 downwards.
CTCTGTCTGTCTGTTTGTCTCCCTGTCCGTCTGTCTCTCTCCCTGTCTGTCTGTCTGCCAACAGAACAAAGTGCTGTCAATGGTCAAACTGTCAGTGCCAAGATGATGGGCGTGCAATACGACTGGGGCATCCTCTGCCTTAGCCCTGAACATCAGGCAAGCACACAAACAAGTACTCACACACACACATGCACACACAGACACACACACACACACACACACACACACACACACACACACACACACACACACACACACACACACACACACACACACACACACACACACACACACACACACACACACACACACACATGCAAGCAGGCCAACACTCAAGTGCAAACACAAATGCCCACATGAGCACAGTGCCAGCTTGTGTCATTATCATATTCATCAATTATGTAAACACTTATGTGAACAGTGTAGTAACACACACACACACACACACACACACGCACGCACGCACGCACACGCACACACCCACACGCACACACCCACACACACACATTACCCTAAACACATGCATTTTAATAAACTGCCGTGGGGCTAGACATGACCTCGGCATTGCCTCTGCACACACACATACACACAAAGACATACACAAATACACACAGGTGTTTGACAGTGCATAGCTGAGGGGGAAGTGTGTTTGTGTTTGGATACAGAAGAGGGTTCTCACTGTGAGCACAACTGTGTGTAGTGCATCTGTAAGTGTTTGTGAGGAATATTTAAAACAGAAAGTCAGGAGTGTTAGCGTAAAATAAAGTTACAAATATTCTGTAATGAAAATTGCATTTTGGAAAATATGTTTTGTTCCTGAAACCCGGAAAGCAATACTGAGACAAATGTGCTGCGGTGTGAACGTGTGCTAGTCTCAAATCTGATACTTCTTCCATGTAGACCTGCTGCTCTCCCACAGTGTTTTGCTGGCTGGGTACGAGTTCTTTTTACAAATGTCTGAGATAAAAAGGAGAAAAAACAGAAAATAAATGTTATTGATGAAGGCAATACTTTTAACCAGCTTTAAAACTGGTTAAATGATATTGTATATCACTACTTTTATTGATATAAAATTATACATTTACCAAAGATGAACTCCACTTGTAAATTCTGTTTTCTCAGCCATGCGCTGAGTAAAAACATGATAATGCCCCTGAACAATGTTTAAAAAATAATGCCACACACTGCAAATTCTTCTCCAGTCTTAAAGTTTACTTTTCTGCAGAAGGCCACCGTCAGGAGAGCATGAAACAAATAGCTGAGCATGCATTTTTCATTTGTTTGTCAGGTCTGGTTTGGAGTGGGTGGAGCAGCAGAGAGGATTTGTCAGTTTCATTAACACATACACACACATACACACATGCTCAGACACACTTAAACACACCTAACTGACAGCTGTGTTATGATAGGTGTGCAGGTGACGAGCAGGAGGGAGCGAGAGACAGCGGAGGGGAGAGGGACTGACGGATGGAGAGACAGAAAACTGAGACAGATAAACACAGACAGTCTGACAGTAAGAGCTGAGATTAAAAGATGCTGGCATTAGGACCTCAGTGAAGATAGATCATGAAGGTGAATGAGGATGATAATGATAAGTACATTTGGGACCACAACTCATTAATTTAAGAATATTGGGCACAAGCAGCCAGACTTCTACTTATATGAAGGGTAAAAACATGCACTGTACTGCACTGTGCACAAAGACTCTGTAAACACCTTCAAGATTTATTATTTAACACACTGTGAGGAACTTCCTGTCTCTACTGATCCTGCACTGTACATGTGCAAGTAGTACTACAGAAACATCTTCTACTGCTGTCTTGTGATTGAAAACTTAGCTGATGGTCTTGGCTGCTTTTGTAGGTCATATAAAAGCATCAGTTTTAATTTTAATCTGTTTTATAACCAACAAAATAATCTATCCGTGTCACAAAACTTTAACATTTCTTTAAGAAAAGCCATGTCCTAAAATTTTAGAAGTCAAATCTTCAAATACAAAATGTATGAAATATAACAACCAACAAACATACCATCCAAAGCAGTAAGTGTCTGGAGGTTTAAAGGTAGGCAGGGTATAGACTTCAAGCTGTTCTTTACTTGCTCATGTAACAAATTTTATTACTTTTCATGTGTACAACCTGTGAATGTATTAGAGAAGCCAATTTACGCTGCCAGCCCGCAGTATGAAGTCCATGTAATGTCAGAATGAGCCAATGTGTTTACAGAGCTGATAATTGTTTACAACATTCACAGAGAGCCAGTGGGTGTGTTAATGAAGTCCTTCACGTTGCACAGAGTGGAGTTGCCTGGTCGTGTGGGTATGGCTTTCACCTTTTTCTCATTCATGATCAGTCACTTTGTCAAAATACATGTATTAATGATATCAGTGCAAGAAAAAAAGAAAAAAAGTCATTACCAATGAGCCCTCCTCCTCGTCTTTCTTGCTCTACACTGCAGCCACCCTCGCCTAAACTAAATGAAGACCCAGATGTTATCCAACCTGGTTTATTGGAACTTGTCCTGGTTATATAAAAGCAGTTTAGGACAGCCAGATCTTGCATTTCCAGCTCAAGCTGCAGCCTTATGTGTTGAAAAAATATGCCATGGTTGTTAAGTGTTAAAGACATCAGCTGAGTGTCCACTTAAGGCTGGCTCAGATCCAAGGACTCTCCAATAGAGCCTGTATGAAAATGCTTATTTTAGATTGGCATAAACATGTTTACAGCCTGGTACAAAACATAGATTTGGTACCTATACCTTTATTCATTCATACGGGAGGTAAATCATTTTTATTACTCATCAGCTTGTACTTTTCTAAGGTTAAGAATTAGGCATTAATCTGCATTACTGGGAGCAAAAGTGAGCTGTCTGACAGATGGAAGTGTTGTAGCGCTTTGCCAGGCCGCTAGGCTACGGCCTCAGCTCCACTTCAGTTTCAAGATTAGGCAGAAGTCATGGAGTCGGTATTATTGCCTCTTTAGAAACCAATGAATGATATCCTGAGACTATGTCCATTTTGTCCCCCTTTCACCTATGAACCTGCACTTTTTGTGTTGATCTTACTACAGCTGCTCTGGAGCTATTAAAGGAGTGTGCAGGTTAACAGACAGGTGGAGGGCCTTGAAGTGCTGATTTAGTCCATTAATTAGCTTGATCTGTGAAAGTGTCTGGTAATTGTTCCAGCCAGTAACACAACAATTGTGTCCAATACATTTAAATTCAGATTCACTCTCTACGTTTAAACTGGAAAAACCCTTTAAAAACAAAGTGAGCAATGCCTTTTGCTTTCTGTTTACCCACTTCGGACTGATCTCCATGCACAGCAGATTATGAATGTCTGACTTTTTCTCCGAGCCCATAGTTTAGGGGCTTTATATCAGATGCCCCAGCTCACTTCCTCTTCTGTCCATCTTTCCTCTGAATTCTGTGGGGTTCAGGAAATCTTGCCAACTAAATGAGTGGCAGACTCAAAAGAAGTGCCAGCTTAATAGCAACAATTTCCACAGGCGGTAAGTCGAGGCCACGACTCCCAGACAACATTTGGAGCCAAAGTAGACGGGCAATTTAGCCAACGATTATGACCAACAGTCTTTTCCATGATACTTTGCTCCCTTACAGCCCACTGAGTTATAGACATTGATTTTGTCTGAGTTGCCAATTCCATCCTTGCTGAGGGCAATACTGTCTAGCTATATTTCCCTGTACAGTTGTGATGTTGTAAAGAAAAGACCAAAAACAAACAAACAAAAAGAAACTGCAATATTTATGACCGTTTACTTGTCCTTTGTTAAAAAGGTTCTCACAGAGTCAGTAACAGGGCTGTGAAGCATTAGACTTAAGAAAGAAATTTTTATGTTTAAATTCAAACAAAAGTGCTGCTGAAGATATATATGTGATCAGTTACTGTTCATACAAACTGCTGACTGGTGAAATCAGCCAAACCACCAATGGAAGTATAATTGACTTAAAGCTGGGGTTGGTAGTCAGATTTAGATCCACTTTTTGTTATACTGGTTAAATGATCTTTATGTCCCGATGGTAATCAATACATAATGTGTTCTTAAAAAAGAGGGGAAAAAAGCTGCTATCTACAGGCGGAGTAAACCTGGGAAAACACCAACCAATCCCTGCCATCAGGAGCCAAATGATGAAACCAATCAAATCCTGTCCTGCCGTTCTGCCCGCCTCCTGCAAAGCGTACATTTCATGTTTGTTTGTGTTTTTAACTTTCACTATGAGAATGTTTTGGTGTTTTCTTACTGCTGAGTGAGACATGAGTTGACGTAGTGTAAAACACAAACCATGTGCTGAGGACCGGTTTTAAATCAGTCACCATCATATGGTCGCGAATCAGCGGCACTCATGCATGTGAGCGGGGGCGCTGAGGGAGAAGGGGTTAGACGGAGTCCTGAGGAAATGCTACATTCAAATTCATGCTAGTTTTCCATGACTACCAACCCTAGCTTTAAATAAAGAGTTCAAAACAACTAACTCATATTAACTTAGTTAATATGTTCAATTATGCAACATTAATGTCAAGACATAACATGAGGTTAAAATAGTGAATGTATAAATGCCAAACACCTGTACTCTTGCATCTATGCTACCAGGGTGCATGAGTAAAACAGTCCTCGGGTTAACAAAGGGCTGCTTTGAGGTTCTGGAGGGTTCCAATGAATAGAGGTGAGTAAATCTTAACTTCCCTAATAAAAGTTTTGTTCATTTGTTTGAGTAATTCAGCAGAAAAAAGTTACTAAAAGTAATAAATATGTTTAAAATAATTTGATACAATGACTTTTGAGTTTTGAGCAGGATTTAACAATATATATAACATATTTTGTCTTTGGAGCAAAGCACCCTCTATAGTGAGCTCCTAGAACCCCTCACAAGGCGGCCTACAACAACTGTGTTTTTTTTCCCAGCACAGCTGTCTGCCTCAGCCAATCAAGGCTGTGGCTTCTGTGACTCATCAGCTTTTTGCGGTGTGGCCACAAAGGTCCACCCACCCCTAGCTTGACAGTCATACAATACAAACAATCGGACAGTGTTGCTGTAACAGTACAACTCACAATTTATCACTTGAATCAGATTTTACAAAGATTCAATTGTGTGCTTTTCTTATCTTGAGTTCACCTCACACTAAATTCTAGTGTCAGCCTGCATGTGCGGCATGTTTGACCGGTTCAATGTCAGCTGAACTATTTCCAGCCCACCGCTTTCTTTGTGATTAAAGTTCCATCTTCATCACCTTTAACATGAACTCCTGACATTTGTTGATAATTTCCTTAATAATCTGACTTCACATGGACTTTCTACCAGTAGGCTGTCAGGAAAAAGTCTGCAGAAAGTCGGGCTGAACAGGATCAGCTGTTTGCGTTTCCACATGCAGCCCAACTGGACAAAGTAGAAATTTTCTGGAGTGCACTTCGTGTGTGAAAGGTGCTTATGTGGAAGGTTGATGTTTTTTGAAGGCTTTGAGGTTTTCATTGTTGTGCCATGAATGTACAAAAAAGCAATTTTCAGGACCGTAACCACAAGATTTCTATTGTCATCTCATATCTATTTCAGTTTGACATGTAGAGGCTCTGGAGCTATAGTACACTGCTTTGCTCCATGTCAGAAATGCAATGATGTGGAAGCTAAAGCTAGAAAATGTAACAACAAGTACGCTGCTTGTCCAGAAAGTGACAGACTGATGGAAAGACAAAGAGATGGATGTGCTCTGCGAAGAGAAGCATACAGGAAACACAGCTTTCAGAGGCCTCTCCTGTTTGCTGACTAATGAGAGAATAATTGAGTGCAGCCGGCCCCTCGTGCATCTCCCTGATTAGAGCCAGACTGGGCCCCTGAAAAGACAGAAAGACAAGAGTCAGGTCTTTCTTTCTCTCTGTTTTATCATCCAATCTCTGCTCTCCTCTCCACTCTCCACTGCACAGATACTCATCACATCAGATAATAACACACACACACACACACACTCATATAAATAGGCACAGTCACTACACATGCAGTCACACATTGGTACTGATTGCTGAAACAATACGTTGTCCACCAGACAATACCCGCTGCATAATTGGCCCAGAGGACAGTAACAATGACATTAGCGGCACGGAGCGCAGTGAGAGAGAACAGAACAGAAGAGCAGGACTCGTGGTTTTTGTTTCAGAAATTATGTTTGAGCAGCAAAATATTGTCTTGTTGGATCAGCAAACTGCGTCCTCAGAGGTTGAAGTGTCCCTGAAGAAGAAAATCCTGTAATGTTTGGAGCAAGTGTGGAGCTAAACCTGCAGAAAGGATGTGGGGAAATTAGCTGTTGGCGGTTAGTCCACCACAAATGAGCAAGTTTCTGCTCTGTAGGACGAGCTCATTACAGCATGCCAGATCTGGATATTTGAAAGAATGGAACAAGATGAGTTAAGCCAATTAACTGATGTTTATACAGGAAGGTACTCTCACTGTTATAGTTACACGGAGCTGAAGACTTGTTGAGCTTTTTATCTAGATAGCCAGTTCTTACAGCCATGTAATCAATAATCATGGAGGCCAAGCATGCATATGTATTTACAGTTTAAGTAGAACTGTAAAACATCTTCTACACTACTGTGACTGTCTGTGCTGAACAACAAAGCAGGTGTCTTTTTCAGAATTTGCCTTAAGACATTGTTATAGCATATTCATTTCTTTGGCCTGTGGGTGGTATATCATGTTTTGTTTTATTCTAGGTCAGGTCAGAGGTCAGTGGAAAAATGGCACATTTCAATATTTTTTCATATTCACAGAAAAATAAAATCCACACAAGAAAATGGCAAAGTGTGAATATTGTTTTAGCGTGTCTGTGGGGCTCAACCTCTGCAGCTGCTGCTGTTTGGAGCCAAGAAAAATCTAAAAGAACTTGAAGTTATTTGAATGCTGTTATATGAGGTCAGAAGGCTAATCTTTGGAATCTAAGATAATCAACCGATTGTCACAAGAAAGAAAGAACAGGTAGTTTCATCCTATCACTTACATTGTTCATTCGAAAGCTTTATTGCCCATAATATATATGGTCTTGAGAAATGTAGAAGCTGATTTAAGCTGGAAATGTAGAGTGAAGAGTCCCTGCGCCTGATCAAAACTTCAGACTTGGCAGTGATTTACCAAACTTTCTACTAAAATCACAGGTGTGTATAAACCAGGCTCTCATCTTTGACTTCCATATTATGTTATTGTCCTGAAAAAATATAAGCTGTCATTAGATCAAGCTGTTCTTTGATAAATTATCTGGCTATCTGGTCAAATCTTTTGTTTCACAGAGATATCTGGATTTAAAAAAAAAATCCTGACAAGTCAAAACAATTATTTTCTCTGCATAGCATAATATTCAACTTGTAATCTAAATGGGGGGCAATTGGGAGGCAGTAGCCCAGTCCATAGGATCCGGAACCAGAGGATTGCTGGCACAAGTCCTGGTAAAGACAAAGTTTGGGCTTTGGACTGGAAGCTGGAGAGGTGCCCTTGAGCAAGGCACTGAACCCCAAATGGCCAGTGGCACTCATCCATCTGCTTGCCTCCTCAGTCTGAAATGTCTCTATTAGTAAATATCTATAGGCTTCTGTTTGTGCATTTGTGTGTATTTCATGTGTGTTCAGCATGTTCAACACCAGAGTAGAAAAAAAACCCCCAGACTTTCCCCTCAGGGGGATTAATAAAGGATATCTTCTTCTTCTAAATAACAGGATTAAAAACACAATTGCAACTGTGTTTGTTCTGAGCTTCTGTACTTAAAGGGAAAATAAGTCAAAGAAAACTTTCACAATACATACAAGGTATATGGAAAGGTTGCAAAATGTAGATTCAACGATAAACAACTTGGTGTCGTCTTGTTATTTCACTTTTTAAATTACTTAGATGCTCTCAAAGGCAGCAGTATTCTTTATTCACTCAAAGCAACGACAGTACTGATGAATTACAATGATTATAATGCCGTGCCATGATATTGATTGATGAGCTCAAACTTGATGAACTGGATCATATTGTCTCAAAAATACGAGGCCAACATCTTGCAGTTTTTCATCTCTGTTTTCAACATGACCAACTTTTTTGTGAAATGATGAGGAGCCTCCTCTCAAAACTAATGAAAGCGTGGAAATAAACAATCTTTCAACTACTAAATAATTTGTAAAATTCATCCCTGCGGCAACGTTTGACAGAATTACGTCAACCTCCTCTCTGAATGTTGTTTTTTTGCTTCTCTCACTGCTGTTTTCTGGCAGTGCTGCTCCATGGACAGGTGGGGAAAAAAATCCTACTCTATTAACAACAGTTTGAAAAGAGTCAAAATTAAATTGTATTATACAAGAGGCTTCAGTGTGAACCACAACCTCACACAGATCTGAAGTAAGCAGTGTTCCATTTTCCATGTGTGAAAAGGGCTGCAGTGTCTTTCACATGCTCCCAATTCTTCAGCATTTGTCTCTCGTGGTCTTTGAAAATGGAGAAAAGTGGAAGCAAACACCAATACAAACATGCACACAAAACCCTGATACTGCAGTGCCTGCAGCCACTGTGTAGAAAGCGTGAAGGTGTGTTTGTGTGTGTAAATGTGTGTTAGCGGGACCAGTGCCAGTCCTGGCACGGCTGGATGCCTGCCTGTGAGCCTCCTGAGAGGGGACCAGGGGCACAACAAATTGGCACACTACACTCCTTAGTCCCACCTGCGTGTGTTTGTGTGTTTATTTGTGTGTCTGCGTGGGGAACAGGCTAATATGTGTGGGTGTGTGTGTGCACATGTGCATAGCGAGGGCTACTTTGTATGTTTTTCTGGAACCCTCTGGCTGAGAGGAGCATCAGCTGTGGAGATGCCCTCACTTCTTCCTTCTTTTACTCCATTTCTTCTCCTCCTTTTCTTTCTCTGTCTTCATGCCATCTTCAGCTCAATTTTGTCTCACTTACATTTACTTTTTAGACATATATGTAGTTATGCTGTAACATTTACCGAGTAAACTGTATCTTCCATGCCAGAGGCCTTTATCATGTAAGAACTAAACAATAATGTTAGTTAATGTCAGAAAATCACCAGAAATCAAAAGTCTATGTTATCTCAAGTTGCTTTACTAAAAGTGAAGGTCTAGATCTTACTCTATGTTTATATTAATAACAAAGACCCACTATTAAGACAGGAAAGATAGAGATGCATCGAGAGCGACAATAACAACGACAATGACAAAAACGACAACAACAACAACAACAACAACAACAACAACAACAACAACAACATCATCATCATCTAGTGCAAATAAAATCATGTCAAAAGAAGGTGCTAATGGACTGATCTTAATATTTATTGTAGTTAAAGTGTCTAATAAAAATAAAGTTAAACATGTCTAATATTATCATTTACAACAATGATTTTGATGATAGTGGATAGAACAGGTGTGACTAAAATGACTGCTTCTTACATTTACTGCAATTTCTAATAGGTGTGTGTAGCCACTAACCGATCATAAGTTAGCAGTTAAGAGAACCAGTCATAAGATGAAAGTAAATATGAATATGAATTTCATTGCTAGTCTATCCTCATGTTATACTGATAAGTCCTGGTTGCGTGTGCATATAGTAATTATGTAAAAAGTTTGTCAGTGGACATCATTACAACTGAAGCAGACAAGATGTTGAAAGAGATCTTTCCTTTTTTGTGACCACCCCCTCATTCAGTCGGGACACTTAAATGTCAAAATGTCCTCACATTAGCAGAGAGGGCTCCACTTCCACACCTTAGTATTTCAACCACCCTAATTTACTCCACTTCATTGTCTGACTCTCTTGCTTTTGTCTCGCTCCCCGTCTTTACCCACTGCATTCTAATAAAGCAGAGAGGCGTTAAATGACCTTTATGAAAGGACAACCCCTCTCTCTTATTACCGAAAGGTGAGAGGTGAGCATGCTTTTTTTCTTTGTGCAAGAGCACTGGAGATAAAAAAGAGTTAAGTTTTTAATCAGTGTTACTAAAAGTGCTTTCATCTGCAGTTAATCGTCAAAAATGTAGACTAGACACAACTGACAAGAATGACTTATGATTCATGATAATACAGTAAAATACAATACGACAGGATACGATACCATCCAATGATGATTCAATATAACAAGATATGATACAACACAATATAATGCCATGCTGTGAATACCAAACAGCATACCATACAATGCTATATCCTGCTATAAAACTATAACATAATATGATATGATATGACCATAGACTTTATAAAATATGGACATAGTATCTGTGATGTCACCCATCTGTTTCTGAAGAGCTGTTTTGAGGCAAATCTGGCGGGAGCATTATTGCTTCTGTAGAGCCAGTGTGACGTAAAGAGGCGGAGTTTGAGCCTCCTCGCCAACAGCTACCGTATTCCCGCAGTCAGCTGTGCCTCTCATTGGAAGACTAGTAATCTCAATATCTTCGAAATTGCCACGTCATAAAAAAATTCACCCCCCTCACAGTGAGAGGACATCGAGAAATGAGCTATTCAGACTACACTCATCTTTTGTACCAGGCTGTAAGCATGTTTATTTCTGCTGTAAAGATCAGCTTTTTCCCATTCATGTGTATGTGACTTCCGGTACTTCCGAAGCCAGCCTCAAGCAGATCCTCGATGAACTGCAGCTTGTAGCACTTCAGCATTGCACTCATACTTTTAGACCGGAGGTTGCCGCTTGGATATGGCACAATAAGACACTATATCATACTACACAATATTATAAAATAGGACAGGACAAGACAGGATACCATACTGTACCATACCGTACCTAGAACTATAGTTAATCCCCCCCACTGGTAAATTAGGTCTCACTTAAAGTAAATGCTCAATGTAAAGAAATATATTGAAACATTATTATCATTTGAGCAAGTTGGCAAACTGCTTCACGACTTTGCCCATCAACCACGACCCAGTCAACCTCCAGAAACATACAGCATGTACTTAAAAGAGCTATCAGCAAGTTTTGAAGTCCAATGGCTAGTTATTGCTCAGAGAGACACATACATTAACACATACTGTACATAATAAAGACACAACGATAAATACAAATGAACATCAATGATGACTGATAAGGCGTTCATATACAAAGTGTAATGTAACCTGGGCCATGGTGAACCATAAGCAACAATAGCACTGTGTGCATATCAGTGGAAATATCAGGTTCAGTCATGTCTGCATGTCTAAATCCTTAAAGTTACTGCTTGTGCTTTTGAAGTATGACTGTAAAGTTCACCTGTATTGCAATTCAAAGTTGTTGCAGCCTCTAAAACATATATATGTATCTCAGTGTTTTAAAACTACAATGGGTTATTTTGCCATTACGGATGTTTATACTCTTTAGCTGAAGGAGACAAGGGGATGGGCGGAAGGATTCGCACCTCGGGGCAGAGAGAGAACACATGTGGTTGCAGAAACTGGGGTCATAACCACTCGTCTATCTTTTAGCACCCATGTCAGTAACTTTTACCATCACTTACTGATCCAGAACCAGCAGGAGAGTTACATATCAGCAGAAAATAAAGGAAAAGAATCACCTATCACCTATGAATCTTTGCCCTGTAAAATGAGGGATGCAGAATTAATCCCATCTGGATTAAGGTCTGTAAGGTTTTTGGATCATATTTGGATATTCCATGGAGGTACAGCCTTTACTGTCTGTTTTTCTTATTATGTTGGAGTCACAAGGGGAATCTTTTGCTGTTTGCACCTCAGCTGAAGTCAAGCAGAACACCTTTAATTCAGAGACAATAAAAATCAAACACTGGTATTTTCAGCAGGCCGGTGATAGCACATTTTAACACCTGCAGTCTTCAGAAAGTACATTGTTTAATAATCAAACAACATTTCATTATATGATATAAAGATTATCCCTATGATAGCCTTGTTTAACTTATTTCAGTATTTTCACTAAGTCCAAAAGTGGTCTGAAAATATAGAAATTTCATCACTGAGGCAAACAGGAAGACAAATGCTGCAAGAAGCAGAGCAGCATGATGCAGAGAGGACCAGAGGAGAGAAAGCTCTGCAGGCAGAGCGACAGAGAAGCAGACAGATTTTCAGACCGGCGGGCAGACAGATAATCTGTGGACTCAAAGGAAGGGAATGTCATTGATCTCCCAAAGGACAATACAATACTGGGCCCTCTACAATGAAACCAGCCCTGCACACACACACACACACACACACACACACACACACACACACGGACGCACATACACGGACGCACTCACACACACACACACACACGGATGCACACACACACGGACGCACACATCCAGGGGTCAGACCTTTTTGGGTGTGGGCGTGAAAAGAGTATAATTCCTATTCATTCAGTTTGAAGCTCTCTGAGTCAATAAAGAGTCATTGTCAGGAAGCATTACCCAGCATGCCACACACCACATCAGGCTACACATGCGTGCCTTTGGCCTTTAAAAGCCTGAACTTTTATGACTGTTTCATTACACATTTAAAAAGTTGTTATCGTCTACTTCATGCTCAAACATAACATTTTAGAGTTGGGGTAAAACTGAGTCTCAGTGTCAGTGATGGTGAAGAGAAAGTTTTACTGTATAGTTTCCATAGTTTGTAACATGGGTTGTTTTTTCTATAACTAACACTGACCTGAGTAAAGTAATGTAGGATGTATAAAATTTGGTCAAGCGATAGAAGAAAAAGGTTGATCAAATGTATGTTGGACAAAGCAGGAGATATCAACACTAAAACCATGAGCACAAAATGTTTGCCCCACATGCTCAGATATACAAAATATATGAACAAAAATCTTCTGTGTGTTTCAGCATGTTGTGCTATTTCAGCAATAATATCTAAGTCATCCTCTTTATCAATTTATTCTCAGACACAATTATCAAGGTAGTGGTGGGTTATTAGGGGTTTTACTTTCTCAGGCAACTTCTATTTGTCCTTTTGTCTTTGTCACAACAGATTTTTCCCTGTTTCACACACAAACTGCTGACATTTTCTGAAAAATGTTGGGCATTCAGTCTCTGTCATTCACCAAAATTTCCAATCACACATGTAAATCACAGCCACATAAAGGATTTTCTGTGTCATAAATGTTCTCACAACTTAAACTCAAGTGAAAAGGGCAGAAACATAAATTACCAATATCTGTATATTAACTCACAGTCGTCCCCCATTGTTTGCATTATCTCTGGTATCAGCTCTGTGTTTAGTGCAATTCTGGCTGGCTCCGTGGTTTTACAGTGATCATTTGACCATTTGTTTTAAGTGCTATTATAAAGTCACACACTGCTGCTGCTGTTTTGCATGGATATATTTTGTGTAGCTTCCCTAAAACCCTATGATAGTATGTACTGCACTGTAGAAGGTTAGAGTAATATGACATGTATGTATAACCTTTACAGAGTTATACCTGATTCTGTTGGCCTGAAATGAGAGCGACCCTGACTGTCTGAACTATTCAAGGGAATACTTTCATATATTGGATTTTTTGTAGGAACTTTACTGACTTGGTACAATGCACACAATTCAATGAATTAGTATAGTTTTCAATTGTTAGAGTGATGAATGGCATATCTTTGTGAAATATTAAAGGGTCCAAGGATTTTCTGAACATTTCTGGGAGTGTGCTCTTGAATACAAAATGAAGTGAAATGAAATATTATGTTCCAGCCTCTAAAATAACTTCTCCCGACCTTGTAGCACAGAATCAAAGTCAGACCCATGCACACTGTTTTAAATGTTTTATTTGTATGTTCAAGGTTCCTGACATGCCAAGGCTCTGTGATGAATGATAAATGGGACAAAATCAACTCTGCTAAAGGGAACAAAACCTCCAGACTAAAGTCTGCTTGAGAATATTTTTATTATCTTTTACCAGACGTCTGAAAAAGCCTCTTAAAATGAAATATAAAGACATCTTAAACAGCCCTGTAGTGTGTGTTTTCTGCAGACACCATAGGTTTCCAAAAATACCCTATACAACAGCAAGTTTTCCCAGAGAGGAAATCTGAAGTCTCTCTTGACAAGCGTGTTCCCATGCATTATCAATGGTTCAGCTCAGCCCCATGGTGATAAAACATTTTCTACACCAGAGACAATGTTGGCTTTCTATTTTAAAAGGGATGTAAAACAGTGAGGCATGGTTGTTGGTAACACAGGAGGAATAAATAATGGACAACTGCTGGAAAAAAGGAACCAATTACAGAGAGCCGGGAATGTAGCTGATCCATGCCAATGTGAGACGGGAGTGGACAGAGATCGATAGACGGCACTTCAATATATGTAAATATTTACAACTCAAGTCAATGTGGTGGGAAGTGGAGAGAGTGAATTTGGGACACTAAAAGGAAGGCTGACAGAAACAAAAACCAGTGAGAAAAGCAAGAAACAAGGACTAAGTTTGGCAGAAAACAGAAAAGTAATTCAACTTGCACTCACTGAGACACACACACACACACTCTCACGCACACACACACATGCACAGCCCACTGTGATAATGGTGACATTTGCAGGGTGCCAGTGGTTGTGTGCGGCTGGCTGATGGCCCACAGCGATGGCCTTTAGAAGAGTGACAGGCTGAAATTACCATTAAGAGGCAGCAGTATGCCCCTTTATTATACATACCCCCTACACACACACACACACACACACACACACACACACACACACACACACACACACACACACACACACACACACACACACACACACACACACATACAGACACAACCTCCCACACACAGTTCATGGCCATCTATTTCTGCTCTTTGTGAGTTCAATAGCTTAATAACCTCTGTGCTACAAAGATTTGATTGGTCTCTCTCTGCTCACCTATCTGTCCCTCTCTCATCTGCTCCTGCCTCCATTTTCTGCTCCCAGGAGCCGAGTGCCCTCCACCTCCATCTCCACATCCAATCTACACCCTTTCTTTCTTTCTTTCTTTCTTTCTTTCTTTCTTTCTTTCTTTCTTTCTTTCTTTCTTTCTTTCTTTCTTTCATGTCCTCTGTCTATTTTTTCACATTGCTGGCTTTCGTCCCCTGCAATTTCCTTGATGTCAGGGTTGCCCACTTTAATAGAGTTAGTAGCTCATTGAAACTCTAAATAAAGACCAAATCATGCTGACATGTTGTTCCTGATTCACAATAATCAGACAAGCCATGTGTCAGTAGTCAAATTGTAAACAACTCATCAAGAGGCCAAACTGGTTCAGGATTTTATCACCCCCCAAAAAAGAAAACTAATTAGAGTCTGATCAACATGAACCAATTTGCTTTGGTTGTCAACAGCTATTCTTTAAAACAACATGTCACAAAAAAACTGAACAGGTGTAATGATGGACTTCCACCTTCTGTTGGTTACATAAATGAGGCTGTGACACAGGGATCTATTCAAGGTCATTACCTGGCTGTGTCCAATACTTGATTCTGATTGGTCAAAACCCCATAACAACAGTGATTCATTCTTAACAGCAAAAGCAACTCTAGGGACAACCAGGTCACACGTGTCATATCAAATCAAACTGTGGAAAGGAATCTGAGACATTTCACCTGTGCCTATTGACACTGTGGCAAAAAATATTACCTTCTGCAAGTATTCTAAATCTGTAGAATAAACAACATGGTGGATGTTTTAATATTGGACCCTGTTCTGCCATCCAGGAAACAGTAGCAGAGCTGGTGAGTGCATCTCCAATGTTGTGTTGACACCTGACGCGATTAACATCATTTGCTCGGTTCATTTGTGCTACTGCTACAGCATTAGCACTTCTTAGGAGTTCCAGTTGGTTGCTGTCTCTGTTTCATACAGGTCCTTTAAGTATGAAACTGTTGTTTCATGCAGGTCCTTTAAGTATGAAACTGTTGTTTCATACAGGTCCTTTAAGTATGAAACTGTTGTTTCATGCAGGTCCTTTAAGTATGAAACTGTTGTTTCATACAGGTCCTTTAAGCATGAAACTGTTGTTTCATGCAGGTCCTTTAAGCATGAAACTGTTGTTTCCAGCGACGGTGAGACATACCACAAAGCATCAACCTGAGGATGTCCCTTGAACCGGAATCTTCCACACTGTTGAAAGACAGTTCATTTTACTCACTACAAGCGATGTAGTTAACTTCTTTGATTTAGTGTCATCCACAGGTCAGTGATTACTTCTGCACTCCAAAATAGTGCATCAAGAGTAGGAGCATGCATGCGTGACTTAACTTTGGTGTCCTGAAAGGGAAATGAAATAGCACAGGAATGAAAAAAAATGCCACTTTACTTTCAGACTTTAATTGCATCACCATTAATCAGAGTCAGAACCAGAATCAGAAATACTTTATTTATCCCGGGGGGGCTCTTATACATTACAGAAGCACAGAATAGTTAGAGTTCACTATGAACAAAAGCTGTTGACAGCCTTGATTTAAATACAATCTTTTGAAATAAATTCACAGGCTTGTTTTGACTAAAAGTGTTGTCGAACCTTTCTGCCTAACCCAACAGCGCTACTCTCAGTTTAAAATAAAACAGAAGCTTTTCTTTGCAAAAATACTGACCTTGACTCCAGAGACTGACAGGGCAGCATACAGATACACAGGGTGGATACTCTACAGGCTGCAGTATTTACTGGTCTGTAAAGTCAAGGTGTGAGTCTGTGCGTGGCCTTAGTGCAAATATGCCTGTGTGTGTGTGTGTGTGTGTGTGTGTGTGTGTGTGTGTGTGTGTGTGTGTGTGTGTGTGCGTGTGTGTTTGTGTGTGTTGGTGTGTGTGTCTGTGTGTTGGTGTGTTTGTGCGTGTGTCTAAGGAGGTGTGAGAGAAAGCTTGTAGGACCTTGTGTGTACGTGATGTGTGCGTGCATGTTTGTGTTATCAGGGTTGTGCAGACTGCTGTCCAGTGGTGTGTGAGATGGGACAGAACCAACGATTTACCACCATGAAACACTGAGCAGCACACACACATACACACACATACATCCACACACACACAAGAAGAGAAACAGCCACATCCAGCTATCTTCTCTAGCCACAGACACACACGTTCACTCTTATCTTTTACACTAAGCACCACACATACATACATGCACACACACATACTCATATTTAGCAGCAGTGTTATCAGAGGTCACTATTGGTCTGTATCTCTGCCGGGGGCGAGCACTCAGGCCTGTGTGATGACAGGCATATCTGCAGTTGGAAAACTAACCAGCCAATGAACCAACACTCACACTCACACAGAACATACTCAAACTAACACTTTGTTAATACTGGGTCAGAGCCAAATGACAGATATGTTAAAAAAGACCTTGTTATAGCTCGATCTCTTCAACTGTAAGGTCAAGATCAGGGTCAGCTGCACACAGTGCTGCAGAGCTGGAGTCAGTGTCCAGCACCAGACTTTAAATGCAAATTAAATTCACAGAACTATACGTTTGCAAGCCTCCTTCAATTTTTAACCAATTCCACCCTTCGCTGTCATTTCTTCTTCACTGGAACAGCTTCTTTCCAAAGTTAATTATTGCCTTTGCACTTATTATTTAAACTGAGCGCGAGTGTTGCAGCACATCTGCAGACTCCTTTGAGTGTTTTTGTTCAGTATTAATGTGAGAAGCAATGTGGGCCTTTTCATTTTGCATGATGCAAACGCAACATGCTATTAACTATAAATCAGAGAGCGGCGCAGGGAACACAAGCAAGAACAGTCTGAAAGATACTCATACAGACTGACATATGATTCAAACAAAAACACAGCCAGAGAACAGCACCATGCTGCTACAATCTCAACCCGTTTTACCATGCATTGTGAAACAAAGGCAGATGTAAAGAAAGAGCTGCTCCTCTATTGGAAAAGTTTTCCTTTAAATAAATATATAGTTTCATCACGCTTTCCAGATCTGATGTTTTTAAGGGTCCTTTTTACCCATGTGCTCATTATGAAAAGTCCGGCTGAGTGAATCAATTTGGACTTGGATATTGCCCCTGTAGAGGGTTTCTCCACGTTATCTCATACATACTGGAAATTTGATTCAGTTAGTTAAAGTGTCGATTAACTGTGTGTATTGTCCATGTGTGTTGCAACTAGGTTAATGATGATCTCTTGTCCAGGTCAGGGTTAAAAAATATATTTTAAATCCAACTGAAGCTTTTACCTGCTGATGTGGAGGGTCTAAATACACATGTTCAATGGATCAATGTTACCTTTCGGCTGACACCGATGACGCCAACGGCTTGATTTGGCTTGATTGCAGATTTTGGTGTGTGGAGTCTTTAATGGTATGGACATTTACCAGATAAGGAGGGTCATGGATGAGCTTATATATTTAGATTAGATTAGATTTTCTTATTACTATCATAAAACACTTCAGCTTCAGAGGCCTTGGCTGAAACACTGATGGAGGAGAAGGAAATCATTTTGATAATGAGGCTGTATTTGAATTATGGCTGGAGGTGGTTTTGCTCTGTGTTAACAAATAAACAAAAATCACTCTAAATCAGCCGAAGATGGTGAAAGTAAATTACTGTTACATTAACTCATGATCTGCCCAACTGGAAAGAATAACCACCATTTACACGGTGTGCCTTCTAGTTAAAAACTGAAGGCACACAGAGAAATATCTTTAAAACTAGGTTTATTTGGGATTTTTTTTCAGGTGAAACAGAACGAATAAGTGGTAGAATATTTAAATGGGAACACATAAAATCCCCTTTTCCCCAAAAGTTTCTAATGACAAACTCCTGCCAACCCGGGGGTTTTGTTTATTTGGGTATGTTGCCAAAAATATGAGCAAGAACCTGCTACACAGATCAAGTCTGAATATTATTCAAATACACTCCCCGCTCTCAAGTGACTTTTTTTTTTTACTCAAGCATAAAGCGATTACTTTCTAGACAAATTTACAAAAGTGCATTAGCTTTTCTATTGCAAAAAGCCCAAGTTTAGATCACACAAACTGCTCCTCCAGGCAACTGCTCACCTTTATTGTGTGTTCAGCAATCTAAACGATGTATTGCAGCCATATGCAATTAAAAAAACTCAATTATCCATCACCAGTCTTCATGAATGCCACACAGAGGGTCACATATAAATAAACACACAGTCTTAATTATAAGATAACAAGATTTCTTAAAATAAACAAGAGATTAGTAGAGGAGCAGTGAAACTGGAAATGTAAGCAAAATATCAGACAGTTAAAAAAGTCTATTAAGGTCTCCAGAGGGACTCCCCGCCTGCTGATATTTGTTTTGTTCTATTCCTTCTGTTTTTATTGTCAAACTACCCGAGGCCAAACCGTCACAAGTGTCTAGCTGGTGGGGAGTTAGGGTGGCAGTGGTGGGGTGGGGGTGGGGCTAGGGCTAGGGAGGCATCCAAGTTGAGGCAACACTCTACTGCTGCTGCCTCCCCAGATTTACATTCAGGAGCCCTTTTCTGATTCTGCTACCCAGAATTCTGTCTGAGCATCTCCCTCACTTTTTCTCCATCTCTCTGTCTCTCCCTCTCACTCCCTCTCTGTCTCTTGCTACCTCTATCGCTCCCTTCATTATCACTGTCCACTCCACACAACAGTAAAGGCAGAGGAGCAGGCAGTGGGGGTGGTGGAGGGTTAAGAGGGAGGGAAGTGGAGAGAAGGAAAAGGTGAGAGACAGAGAGAGAGAGAGAGAGAGAGAGAGAGAGAGAGAGAGAGAGAGAGAGAGAGAGAGCGAGAGAGAGTGAGAGAGAGAGAGTGACAGATAAGGGGGGTTGGGGGGCGGGGGCTGCTGTTACAGAGAGCTGCAGCTATCTGCTGAAATATTCATGTTGGTGCCAGCAGCTTTTCCATTCCCCGCTCAGCAGGGGGCTGCTGTTTGATACATCCATCGCTCTCTCTCTCTCTTTCTCCCTCTCCCTCTCTCTCTCTTTGCTCGCCCCTCTCCCCTCCCATTCTCTGTCTCTCTTAACTATAAGGTTAGTAAATGCTCATCCAGAGATAGAGGGCCGATCCCTCCTCAAACAGCTGTACTGTTTCTCAGCTTTCTACGTAATAGCACAAAAATCACCCATCTTTGAGAAACCAAATTTTCTTTACACGTGTTTCTGTGCGTACTGTTTAACTGTCTCAGGGAATGACCGACTTGACTGAAGGTTTTAGATGTAACATCAAGGTGCTGGTGGGTTTGAAATGAGATAATGTTCCAGGAGATTATATGCATTTTGTCTCCTCCCATTGATTTTATATGAAGTTTATACCATGGTGACTTTGCTGAACAACAAGGGGGTCAAAGGGCAGGACTGCTGTATTCAGTTTAATTCAAATATTGTTACAGACTCACAGTCCATATAAAAGACAAGACAATAGTTATACCAAGGCCAATTAAAAACCCATGCTCTGCATAAAATACATAAAAAAATGTATACACAAAAAAATAGCAATTCACGTCAGCAACGTACCATACTATGTGTGACATTAGACAGGGCCAAGAGATCCTTCAGGTAATTTTTTACAACACTGTGATGATATCTTCAGTTTTGTAACCTTGTGTAAAGAGAAAAAAACATACACTCTAATTGTGTTTTATACAGAGGGAGTTTTTTCTATATGTTTTTAATGTATCATAATCATCATCATGAGACATACTGATGTAAAACACATCTAACATTATTTGGTATTTGCCTCACACTGCTATCAGCCTTACTTTCACAATATTATCAATAAATATTATTAGAATTGAAAAGTTGCTTTTGAAATAAAGGCCACATTTTAAATTCTTTACCTTTATGATAACCAAAACTACGAGATTAAATCACATTTGGTAAATGTTGATTAATATAGTCTACCTGTAAGCAATAAACAGTAATTAATATAATGTCAAATTATCTGCCTGTGGCTGAAACAATGGAAATGTCAGACGCTTTCAACAATAAATGTTATTTTTATTAGTCATTAAGAGTCGTGAGAATCAAAATGTAAAAGCAGTCTGGTATTTCTAAAATGATTTGTATTTACTTTGCATTACTTCCCATAGTTACAACCTCACTTAAAGTTTTACATCATCACATCAGTTATTTGTTGAAGAATTTCTATGAAGCCTGAGGAGGGCAGCAAAAATCAAGGTAAACATGAAAAAGAGATTGAAGAGCCTCTCCTGTCAATTTGTTAGAGGCATGAAAAGCTGGGGAGGGAGTAACACAGACAGAAAACTAGTCAAGATGATTAGAGTCAAGGCTCTAACTTAAAGAATATTCAGCTGTCCAACAGGCCTTGCAAATTTAAATAAATACTTATAGATCCTAATGTCACAAAATAACAGTTTTAAAATCATATTCATCCAGTCAGACAAGAAGCCAAATAAATGTTTATCTCCACATCATCCAGAGGCCTTTTCACTCAGCCAAGAGAAACACTGTGAGGGAAACCCAGCAGCTGAAGCCTCAGAGGGCGAGGTTTCAGCCTCTCAGCGAACAACCGCAGCATCTTATTTAGCCCTGATGTCAGGCCCTGTGGTTAAACAGGGAGGGACTGCCTGGATGGTGACACCGTATATGTGCGTTATATGCATGTGTGTGTGTGTGTGTGTGGTGGCATTAAAGCAGCACATGTGTTGGGGGATGTGTGGCAGATGTTGCAGAGGGATGGATTAGTGTGTGTGTCTTTAAGTGTGTACATTAAAAATATCTTTTTCCACAGGAGGAAACCACAGCGGCCAATTAAAGCGCAGCATCTGGGCTTGCACGCATTTATATACGTGTGTGTGTGTGTGTGTGTGTGTGTGTGTGTGTGGTGGGGGGGATGATGAGGTTCAGGAGGAGTTCAGGTTATTTACATCTTTGCATTTAGAGTTTCTGGAAATGTGTGTGTGTGTGTACGTGTTGGTTACAGAGAATTAGAGCAAAAGATAGAAGAATAAATACAGTGCAGCAATGAAGACAATGGTGAGAGCAGAATAGACACTTCCAGGATGGGAGGGTAGAGGAGAGAAAATAAATGAAAGCTGTGTAGTTTCCAGCAGAGATGTAATGCCTGGTTGTTTCCACTCTCAGAAAAAAGGTATGAAGAAAAAGTCAAACCCCTGAAACAAAAGACACAACTACATGGTTTAAGTCTGTTACATCATTTCCTGAAAACTAATTACATTCATTTCATTGTTTCTTTTTTGACAACATCACTTCAATGACGATCACTTCACTTCATTTTGGCTCTGTTTGTGAGAACTCGAGAAACAAAGTAAAATAAATACCACAGCAGAAAGTTGATGACAAGACTTTGACATTAATGTGTGTTTTCCTAAAACTAGAGTCAATATATATTTGGGGTTTTGTACGTCCAAAAACAGCTTTACTGACTTAGTCTGTGCACATTTACTGCACAAGGAATGTGACTCTGGTGTACACAGCTCTATGTACAGACACACATGAGGCAAGGAGGCAATACTTCAGTTATGAAGAGTGAAATAAATACAACATTGCTATGTAGATGGGTTGTTTAAATATAGGTAAAGCAGATGGTTCAAAAATAAATATACTGGAAACATGGTGGAAAATATTCAGCATGTGCAGGTGCAGAAGTCAGAGTGGATACAGGTGTATTGTTTACATATTGAGAGCAGGGTGCATAAAATAATGTGACTAAAATCTAACTTGGTTGCACACTTATTGTTCCTCACACTCTAGGACTGAGCTGTGGGTTCAACAAATATACCAAAGTCTTATTAAAATGACAAATGGCAGATCTTCATACATAATCAACAGTAAATCTGATTCAGTAGCTTTTATGGTTGGTGCACCAAATCTTACTCAGAAGTCCTTACCATAACGATGATTTAGTTGGCTGCTGTTTCTTATTCCTCTACATGGGAAACATGAAGTCTAAGTTGGCTTTAAAATCATAGAATAAACTCTGTAGTTGTCAGTAAGGACTAGGCCAAGTCCAATCTTTGTCCATCATCATTATAATTGTTGTAAAAATCCCATATAATGATCTGGGCATGTGCATAAAGAGAAAAAAAACATTGCAAAACAGGGAAATAAGTATTAATCACCTGTGTGCTTTGAAGCCTTTGTGGTTTTTCAGGGTATTAGAGGAGAATCCCAATTTTAATTGAGCTGCTGAGACTATAAAGCATTTTAATTACTTTGTAGAATCAAAGTCAGCGGCTACTGCAAGAGGTACTGATGGGTGAAAATTCTGCAGTTTTGCTACCAATAATGATTTTGACTCTGTGAGAGCCTGCTATATCCACCATAAAATCAATAACACATGTATGATACAGCCAACTTATTCCAGTGTATGTGTGTCACTGGTAAGAAGACTTTCTGTAATTAAAAGATTCACTTTATTATCTCTTGAAATATCAAAAGCTACAGGCCGTTGTGCAAAATCCTATCTGATAAACATGAAAATGTAACTCCTCTAGGACAAGGGATCCCATCATTCCTCCTGTTGTTCATGTATCAGGTTATAAATGGTCACCTGAATGCTCCATATGTTGTGGTGGAGGACATGGTGCAGACGAGTACTAGGGCTGGATCATCAGGGATGAAAGAATAATAAGTCATGTAGTCCAAAAGTGGGCAGGGCTGGATGAAAAATAGGGAGAAAGAAGGAGCAGAAGAAGATGGTGGTGTATGTAATGAGTACAAAAGCTCTCCAATAACTTTAGAGCTACTCACATCGACCCTGTGATCAATCAGGGTTTTTCCACGTGTGTGTGCGGCTCAGAAAAGGGTCCGCTCGAATGTGAGCACATCGACAAGTGGCCTCCATTATTCATACAGTCACAACCAATACTGTGTTGGCAGCAGATTTGTAGAGCAGCCATCGTTAAAAAGCTGACTGGTGGGTGTTATTTCAGATTAGAAGGACTCTGAGTGCCTTTAACTGGACTTCCACTACAAATGTGATCAGTTTGACACATCCATTCCTTTGCTCATTAATTAATTCAGTTATTCATTTATTCATTCATTCTGAGCATAGATACAGAAAAACATCCAGGAACTCAGAGTGAAAATCCTCTTTGCTGTCCTTTGCACTACTGTCAGGTGCACTGTTGTCTCATGGTTGTACTGCCTTTAAATGTCATTGTTGATGTTATATGTAATTTATAATATGTATAAACTAACACTTTTAATTCATATTTGAAACTGTAGATCTATAAATAGTAGTTTAATGTTTATGGTACATGTATTGTCTTAAATTGTGCATTTATTTCTGTGGCTGTACCACAACAGCAATAACTTCCTTATATGTGCAGATAACCAGTCTATAAACCTGATTCTGTTTCTAAATCTAATCCAGAGAGAATGTAAAATTTACAATTAAAAAAACAATGATAAAAGCCCTGATTTATACACATATATTCCACACTGAGGCATAAACCAAACAGGCTTTTCCTTTGTGTTGAGTTCAAACATTTAAAAACACGCACAGACGTTTTAGTTTACATTATACAAAATGTGACAAAAGTAACTCCTAATGGGTAAAACCTGAAACTTTAAGACGGGGGTCACGTTCAGTCTATGTAGAAATAATTAGGAACCAGCTCTGACATTAATAAATGACACTGAGATTATGTTTCCATTTTTAATTAATTGAATGAAAGCAAAGTGACCCTCGTCCTGCCGTGGTAATTAGCTGTTAAACAGCTCATATATAAAATCTATTGGCCTCACAGAAAGACTAATGTCTCTGGGCACATGCTTTTCTCCTTACATGCAGACACGTCTTGTAAAAGTTGGCCTTTTGTTTTTTATTACATTGACTATAAGCAGCCACTAACGTTCATGAAGAAGTCATTAAAAGCTGGACAATAAGTTCAGTAAATACAGAGTGAGAGTTATTCAGAGTACAGATTGATGCCGTGGATGAAGTGCTGCACAGAGCAGATTGTGCTCAGCAAGGATCAATTTGTGAAAGCACGTTAAACATGCAGTAAAATAAATGAATGGTCAGGACTGATTCAGGACTTCACAAGGCTTCTTAATGTGATTGTTATTGTTCTGTTTGTTTGCACAAGTTGACAGAGAGAAGAGAGAAAGATTCTGCCCTGACTGCCATCTCCTTTGTAATGAAGCTGAATACGTATGTTACCTGGTTACTTCCACTTTTACTTCATCACTATTGTCCAATCTGAGGTTTAACAGCCTCTGGAAGTAACTGCTGCAAAGATCTTATCTCGGAGATTTAGTTTAACTTAAAAAGAAATGAGAATCCTGTTTGTAGCATAAAGGTTAATTGTAGTTGATTATTGTATACACCCTGGCATACTTGTATCCTCATTACTCTTCTGTGTCCCTCTCTATCCTGTTCTAAAGAGAAAACCTCAATCAACACAACAATGCACTGTGATAAATGTTCATATTGATCACAGCAGACAGATACAATATGCTATCAAACTTTCTGATTAATGCCATTGAGCTCATAACACATATGCATCTTCAGTAAATATTGACCTCAACAGATGTATGAGTCATGATACCGTGGCCACATAGATCTGTCTTCATATTGTTCTTATTATGGTAAAAAGAGGACACGTTATTTACATGTCAAAAGATGAGACAGAAGACCAGCCCAACCTCTCAAACTTTGCATCTTTTGTCTCTGTTTCTGCAGAGCCTCCTGAGTAAGAGTTACTTTTATCCACGTGTAACTACTGCCCTCCAGTGGTCAGACTGAGTCACTGCATCAGGGGAATATTTTTAATAGTACTGAGATATAATAATGCAAAAAAAATCATTTGCTCTTATTATGAAAAAGCTTATTTAAACTTGTTGCAAAATTTCCTACCAAGAGTTACTCTCCACTCATAGATCTGCATTTGTTTCTGTGTTTCAATGTGATGTTTAACCTTCACTGTGCAGAATAATTAATGTGCATATTTCAACACTAGAGGGCTGTAATCAACTCATCTGATAACTGTGAAATTTACAGTTTCTGTGTGCTCACCTTAAAGCTGAGGTTAAGACTTGTAATAACAGGAAGGTGACAAACACAATTGTGATGTGGAAGTCTTACTCTGCATTCTATGGATGAACTATCCAACAAATTAGAAGACATGTGGAGGCTGAATCCTTGAATGAACTTTTGACTTAACAATATTTTAATTTCATAAATGGAGCTCATAAGGAATCTCAAACAGGTTAACAAAAGGAAAGAGAAAGTGCATTCAATTTAGGAATCTTAACAAGGTTGCTGAACTTTGTTTTGGATTATCAATCACAAATTATTCTTCAAGTCAGACAACATACAGAGTTATAATTCATTTCAATCAAACCCCTTAACTGGAACTCAAAAGTTACATATGTAGTAAATTGCAGTATGTATTTGTAGGTCTTATTTTAATTCAAAGTCAGTGAATTATGATTGAAAATATAGGTCTGGGTGGGAAGTTTTTCCTTTTGTCAATCCTTGACAACATGTATTAAACTGAAGGCACAAGATTCCTTTTACAAGATTATTTCAGTCATTCGAGACAAGT
Organism: Notolabrus celidotus; assembly: GCF_009762535.1. Lineage (NCBI taxonomy): Eukaryota > Metazoa > Chordata > Actinopteri > Labriformes > Labridae > Notolabrus > Notolabrus celidotus. The sequence goes on along the minus strand of NC_048283.1, from coordinate 30,077,362 downwards.
TAATGAACTAAACATTATTAGATAGAGATGATGTGATGTTGAATTACTGTCAGAGCCTCTTTAGCACTTGAACCTAGGGGATAGGATAAACGTATGGTGTCTGCCCCGAGCGTCAGTAACATCTTTCCCTCGTGGAGTTGAGACACTGGTGGTGGAGGTGTTGGTTGATGTCATCGGATGAGGGTTGCACCCAATGATGGCATGAAACAACTGCAGGAGGAAACAAACATATTTTTTAAAAAGAAAGCAGTGATATGATAAACAACAAGGATGTGTTGCAGGGCTTTTAGATAGATGTGAACAGGTGATGAATACAGGGTATATGAGTAAGCATGAGTGAATGCAACATAAATCAGCATGCAGAGTGAAGTCCCCCTGACTGAGTTTTGCTATGGCTCCATTATGAGCTGCTTTTATTGCAATAACATTAAATCACACAAGCCTTTACACTTCCCTTGTTTACCTTCTGTGTTTTTCCTTCATTATAGTGCCATATTGTTTAGCATCCTCCCCTCTTCTGTACATTGCTAAAGTATTCATGAGTGCATAAAAATAAAGTTAATGGTTGAAGATCATCTAACTCTCTTCCAGACTGGTTTTCACTTCTTCCTGAGAACAATGTCACCAAACCGAATGTGGTTCACCAATTCCAGACATCAGTCATACAAGGAAACACATTAACACCAGCTCTCATCTTTCCCATTATCATCATCTCTCACCAGCAGCAGCAGCAGAACTGTCATTATCACTGTGTCCTGAAGTAAACTGCACACAACACTCCTCTTCTTATTTTGGTGTGTGAACCTGTGAAGGGGTCAACATCTGTGTTTCATCCCTATTTACCAGCACACCTGCAGACGTTTAGGGTAGAATCATGCTTCCTGCAGTCTCTGTTTTTAACCATTGCATAATAGAAAAAAAAGAAACTGAGACAGAACAATCAACTTAACAGACAACTGTGACTTTTGTTATTATCTGACTTTTTAAGTCTAAGGTCTCTCTACTGCACATTAGTATTTTCAAGCTCTTCTTAAAGGACACAACAAAAGAGCTACATGAATTAATGTGTGAGCAGAAATACTGTGTTCATCAGCTGTGGGAAATAGTGGTGGGTGGGTGGGGGTGTCCTTGATGAAGTCAGGGACAGGAACACAACTTCCTCTGCAGCAGCAACAATCTGACTTGACCCACCCTGCCCGCTGCCATCAGTGCACCATGGACAGAGCTGCTGTGGTGACGGGCCACAGGACTCCCCCACCTGAATGCAACATCTCCACCTCTACTTTGGCCTTTGACCAACACTTCACCACCACAGCTAAGGGAACACTCCTCCTGGCTGAGATAGTAAGTGAGGACATATTTATTTAGATTTCCAGTATTTGATGTACGGATCATTACAAAATGTTCAGTAGTTCAGAAATGTAACAGCAGAGCCAATAACAACAAGAAGTTAGGCTGGGAACTTTATACTGAATTGTAGCTAAGAGGACATAATTGGCATGTTAAGTATGCCCAAGATATTTGAGTTATGTGAACATGTCCTCAGCAGGTGAAGCTGGTGCAGGCAGGCACACCTCCAGACTACCTGGTCTGCTGGCTTGCTACTGTAGCACAGGCTGACTCATGAGGTCAATCTGGTTTTTTGAATATTTTATTTGTGATTTTTTTGTTTTCTTAACATATACACACTCACACATAGGACACCACGAAAAATAACTAGCAGGGTGTTGCAGAACTTAAGGATCCACAGATCCACAGATAGTCCTCAGATGCTAACAATAGCAACATCTCCAAGGGAAAAGAAGGCTGCCCCTGCTTCCAAAAGATGATGTGGTCAAACAACCATTACTTACTTTTTAAATAAAAACAAAACAAAACAAAAAAAACAAACACCGACAGAACACAAACACACACACACACACACACACACACACACACACACACACACACACACACACACACACACACGCGCACACACACACACACACACACACACACACACACACACACACACACACACACACACACACACGACACACACACACACACACGACACCAAAAGAACGCCATAAATAATAGTACAAGTACGGAAACTATATTAATAGTAAGGAGTAAAAATAATCATAATAAATTGGGTGGGACACAGTCAGACCATTGATTAAAATACAAAAAAAAGCACATACATTACATTATCAAATTATAATGTACGTACACATAAACACATTTTTATCACAGCAGCAGAGATTATAGGTAACATAGTTAGGTCTCATCAAATAACAGAAATGGCTTCCACACTTTTAGAAAGTGGTTATATGAGTTTTGTCTTTCGCAGCGAGTTTGTTCAAATTTAACAATAGAACGCATTTCGTTGAGCCATGTCCTGAAACATGGGGACACCGGAGACTTCCAAAGAAGTAATATTAATTTTTTGGCTGCAACCATGCCTGTACTGAGGGCCTGTTTCCGATGGGGAGAGAGGGCCCTCGTCCTGTCTGAGCAGCCAAATATCGTTAGGTTGCTATCAGGCTGAATGGTTATTTGATATTGTTTAGAAAACCAATGAAATATATCACACCAGAACTTACCAAGCACAGGACATTGCCAGAACAAGTGTGCTAGTGATCCCTCTGCCGTGCCACATCTGTCACACATGGGAGAGACTGCTTCATAAATCTTACTTAGCTTGGTTTTAGAGAAATGTAGTCTATGTAATACTTTGTATTGGATTAATCTATATCTGGAGTTGATTGAACAACTCTTAATGTTGGACAGGCCCTCCTCCCACAACTCATCAGACACATGGACACATAACTCTACAGCTCAGGCCAATCATGAGGTCAATCTGTGTTCAAACATTGTTAAAATGATAATGTATACTACATAGAAAATTCTAAAATTACAGAACATAAAGTATATCTGAAATAAAGTACACCTGAAATGGAGTAGTTTAAGTATTCAGATCTTGTTGATATTCCTCAAACTCTACAGTTTGAGTTACAGGAAAAGCAGAAAACTAACAACTCTTTTTCTATGAAAAAAAGGAAGTTAACCCAAAACACACCAAGCAAATCAACTCTCCCTCCTTTCTCAGCCTCATTGTGTCTCTTCCTTTCTAATTCAGCAGAGGGAAAAGTCACGACAGCCTCTTTGTAAATACAGTCTGGCTGACTGCCATGCAGAGACTGTGCAGGCAGGAGCAGAGCAGCCTGATTGAAAATGATTGCAACAAGTTTCAAAGTAGCCTCATCATATCAACAGCACACTGTTTAACCCTGGCATACCTTCAATTTGAATTTAAGAATCAGTTAATGAAATCTACTCTCTGAAAACACATTTTAGGGATTTTTTTCACGAAATGTCGTAAAAGATAAGGTTGTAAGGCATGTTTCACGCCAGACATATTAGCTCAAAACAATTTGAAACATCTCAAAAAAATATTTGGCTGTGGAACAGGAAGGGTGGTGTGAGTTAGTGCTGGCAGGAAGGAGGACGGGTTACTCACAACAACTCTTTGATACGGAAGAGACGTCTGTGAGACGTTTGTGGAATGGGGAAAAAAGACTCCAGGAATAACGCATTGATAAAAAAGTTAACCTAAAAAACAAGACTGACATAAGACACGAGTTTATGATTTTCTGTTGAGTTAATTTGAGTTGGATTTAAATCTCCTCTCCTCTCCTCTCCTCTCCTCTCCTCTCCTCTCCTCTCCTCTCCTCTCCTCTCCTCTCCTCTCCTCTCCTCTCCTCTGCTCTCCTCTCCTCTCCTCTCCTCTCCTGCAGGTCTTTGGTATGTTGGTGTGGATTCTTGTGGCGGGTACTGACTATTCTCGCATGTCTGCTTTCTGCTGGGTGATGTTTGTTGCTGTCTTGTTCTGGGTTCTGACTGTCTGTCTGTTTGTGATTTATCTAACTGGAGTCCATCACAGGATACAACATGTCCCCTGGACTACACTGGTAACACACCCATACAAATACAGACACACTGAATACCTGATTTTTTTGTTTTGTGACTTTGTGCTTACACATAATAATATACATTTGTTTGTATCTCTCTCTCTTCTAGTCTCTATGTTTAAACTGTAGTGCTACAGCTCTGTATCTGGTGACAGCTGTGGTGGATGCTCTATCAGTCAATCAGGCCGTCAGGGGACGACATAACTACAACTGCTGGGCAGCATCTGCAGTAAGACCATTCAAACTCTGCCCATTAAACAATCTGTCCAATGTAACCCACAGAAAAATATGTCTGAAACAGAATTTTGCTGTAACTAGCAAAAGTGATTACTAATCAGCAAAATGTACATCTAATGCTCAAGCTGTGTTTCCCCAACACATGGGGTGAAAGTCACTAGAATCACTTGAAACGCACGACTTGAGTCCAAGGATGGTTGTTGGACTAAAGATGAAATTAATGAAAACACTAAAGGTTTCAGAGAAACAATAAGGAAACACAATGTAGTAGTGTCAGGAAGAATAACAGTGACAATTCAAGAAGAGGTGAAGGTCCTGAATAAACAGTGATTAGTTCACTTTCTCCCTGAACTGATCCTAAAGAGCTCTGAACCATCCAGTGAACATCACATACGCAATAAAATAAGCCTTCAATGTCAATTATTAACACAGAAGCAAAGAGTAATAATGAATACAGAGTAGTGAATAAGCATTGCCTCATGACTTTATCATGACCGGAGCATTACCCTTGCGTTGTACATCTTTCTGTGTGGATATGCAGCATCTGTATTGTTCTAATTTTAACCTTTTAATACTTTGTTAAAGGCAAATGACTCCGGTAGTTTCAGTCTTCACTTTATGATTTGAGCTTTGAAGATGTTAAATTCAATATGATCAGTAAATGCATGAGCCTCCTATTCTATGGACACACACACATTTCACCCATGCTTAAACATAGACTGAGAACTAAAGGATTTTTCTTTCACTCTGAAATAAAATCTGCCTTTCAGTAGTTAAAGTTAAACATTCACCCTTGTCACTGTCCCCTTCTTGATTTCCAGTTCTTTGCATTCCTGACTACACTGTGCTACGCAGGCAGCACTTACCTGAGCTACCGTTCCTGGAGAGCCACAGAGGTGGGACAATGATCTCATCACTTTGTGTCCATCGGACTCTGACTGGAGGACATTTCTGATGGAGATCTATCCCTTCAGACCAGGATGAGACTGAAGTTAAACTAAAAACTAATAAAAAGAAGAAGAAACTATAATATGTCTATGATGGAATACCTTTTTGTTTGCATGTTTTTTGTTTTTTTTTTCTAGGCAGAAATATAAGAAGAGGAAGACAGATTTTGTGCTCACCTTAACTTACCAGCAAAGTTAAGAAAGTACATTAAAAACACAAGTAGTTAACAACAGCTTAATATTTATTTGATGTGAGGTTGATGTTCTTCTAATCAGAGCAACTCTACACACAGTCACTTTTAAGTTCCCACAGTGAGACACAGGACAGCGCTAAGACACCAAATTCAGAATAACTCAGCACCTCAACATAAACAAGGTCAAGTAGAAACAAAGACAAATCAACAAAGACAAAAAGAATTTGCTCTGTAATGATTTTTATTGCTAACACTAAATTTTGGATTGCACAGCAGCATGATCATATGATTATATGTGTATCATTCAATCTGTGAACCACATCTCTCAATGAATTTGTTTTATATTCCAAACCTAGCAGTCACCAGAGGAAACCTAATACCCGTGTCGTCTCACCTTTCATAACTTGGCAAGAGGCCGGCTCAGGAGGAGTTCCATGTGCTCATAGCTGATAATTATATAATTCATGCAGTTGATGTTAAACTAATAGCTCAATTGATTTCTCTTTCTTTATGTGATTAAAAATAATTATATAATAAGTGTCCCTTTGTTTAATGTCATTTTGTAATCATTCGTTTGTGTATTGTAATGAGTTACAGTGATAGACCATGTTCTTCTCATTTATATTTGTGTTTACTTTATTCTTACTGTATACAGGAGCTACATTCATTAAGCCTACTGTGAACAATACAGATGACTCCTTAGTTTAGAGTCAGTGAACAGTTAATTATCAAAAGCATCAGTAGCAGTAGGTTCAATCAGAAAGGAGCAGGAAACAGCCACATGCTCATCTAGGCATAGGCTAATTTTCTAGCTATTAGCCCGCCCTGCCACACTAGGATTCACCTGCCGTGAATCCACAGTGAGTCTTTCTCCCTCAATTATGTATCTTTGATGTAGTGGATTGTTGACAATGTATCAGGATGCGTATTGTATCGGCCTCAAACCAGAGATGTCCAGCCCTGTTCTTCAGACATGAGGGTCTGCTTCACACCAACTCTAGGATCTGGTCTTCTGTGGACTGTACCAGCCCGAGGAATCTTCAACATTTCATTGGTGAGTTTAATGTGTGTTTATTTTGCAAAGGAGGAGTCAGTCAAGGGTTTGTTACATGTGGATTCTGGGGGCGGCCATTTTGTTTGTATTCAGTGAACATGTAATGCCTCCAATGCTTCTATTAGGTCACAATAGGATTTCAAGAATGGTAGGTGTCATAACAGTCACAAAGCCTTTCAGAATGTAGAGTCTGAGTTTTTAAACATATACAGGACCAAGCTGACAGACCACACACACACTTCACAGATTTAATCTGGAGAACACAGTCAGAGTCAGAGAGACAGCAACAATCCTCAAACCAAAGAGAGAAATGGAAAACTCAGAATCAACCAGCTGGTACCAACCGATGGACATAGATGAGTCAAATGAGACTCTGGAGGAGATCATCACAAGGTATTGTCGCTGGCCAAGCCAAGACAAACCTCATCCTCAATACCATCAGAGGCGCCCACCCCAACGGCAGGAGAGGTATCCCGCTGCCGACAGCCAGGTCCAGGAGCTGCAGGAGAGGCTGGAGGAGGAGCATAAACAGAGACTCCAGTGTGAGGAGGAGAACAGGTGTTTGAAAGAACAACTGAAACGCCTGAAGCACTCCTTTCAGCCTCAGAACCTCACCCATTATGTGCAGCACACCACAGGGAAGTTCACTGGTATAATCAACGACCTAAACCAGAAGCTCACAGCCAAGGAGGAGGCCAATAAGACCCTCAAGAAGGAGGTGGAGGACCTGAAGCAATGGCTGGCAGAAGCCAAGACCAGCCAGACTGAGCTGTCCTCCAAATTAACATCACAGAATGAGGACATGGACAGACTCAAGAAGGAGGTGGACAATCTCACCAATGAGAACGAAAACCAGACCTGGTTGGGTGACCTCGTTCTGAATGAGCTGGCCGAGGTCAGGGAGAAGCTGGAGGCGCTGGAGGCCTTAGACCTCAAGGAGCAGGTGGACAAGCTCACCAAGGACAAGGCAAACCTAACCTGGTGGAGTGACCGCCTCATGAATGAGCTGGACGAGGTCAGGGACCAGCTTTGGACGCTGTGGGCTTCAGACACCAAGGAGGAGGTGGAGGACCTGAAGAAAAGGCTGGCAGAAGCCACGACCAGTCACACTGAGCTGTCCTCCAAATTAAAATCCCAGGAGGACGACAGTGACAGACTCAAGGAGAAGGTGGACCAGCTCACCAAGGAGAACAAAAACCAAACCTTGTGGAGTGACTTTCTTATGAAAGAGCTGGAAAAGGTCCGTGAGCAGCTTTTGGTGATGGAGCCCCCCAACCATCTGGCTCTCAAGGAGGAGACTGATCTTGCAAAACTTATGAAGAACCTGTCCCTCCAAGACAACACAGGGCCCTCCCTTCCCAGGGCTGAGACTTGGACTAAAGAACTGATCAAGATCTCTCCCTGGTGAACAGCCCCCTAAACAGCTGCTGCCCCTCCTCCGTGGGTTTTTCTCCGGGTCACTCCGGTTTCATCCCACACAAAAAATTGGAATAAATTCGTGAAAAATATATGTTCTTTGCTTTGTTTAGATTTCTGTATTTGTCACACTGTTGTCTGTATAGAGAGTCTGATGTGTAATAGAATCAAATGTGTTTGCAGAGTGTGTTTGGACAGGTCTAATAGATCCAGGGTCTCTGAGCTTCAACATCTCTCTCTGAGGTTTTTCTTATTAACTGACCTAAATGCATGAAACCTTATCATGAGTCTGCAAGCTATTCATTTTATGGTATCATTTCTTAAAATTCACATTTAACCTCATACACATGACACCAAAACAAATAATCAATAAAACAAAGGGGACAATGAAACTAACAGTAACACAAAACAACAAACAAACAAAAACAAGATCCACAAACAGAACAGAAAAAACAACTCCTCACACCGACAAGCTCCATCTCTATAATTTCAGGATTTGTTTCTTCTTTAAATAAATGTTAGCTGTTTAAAAATAGATTCAAATAACAGAAAATCTTTGATCACAAATCAAATTTTCAGTACTCTCACTAAAACTTATGAACTAAGTGCGTGTAATACTTTAACACATATGTTTTCAAAATGAAATATTTGGTTCTTTTCAAGGGCTGATGATTTTTCCAGTTTTAAATAATATTGCAGTTTGTCACTCCAGTGTTTAAGTGAGCGAGGACATGTAGCTTTCCAGTGTTTTAAAAGAACTTTCTTAAATACAATAGAGGAAAAAAGAATAACCCAGCTTTGTGGATATCTGACTCTTACATGTGAGACATCTTGAAAGATGCAAATATAAATATTGAAATTAATTTCCACTCCCAAAACCTCAGACAACCAACGCTCTATTTCAACCAAACCTTCTGAACTTTAGTTCCAAAGTGCATGAATCAGTGAATCTGTGAGTCTGCATTTCACAAATTTTCATTGACTGTAATATCTCTTGTTAAACTCCAACAGTCCTTCCATCTCAATTTGATATCCTTCCTCCCTAAATCTTGGTTCCATGAATTCATTCTAGTTTGCAACGTAGTTTCAACAGAATATGATTTCTGCAAAACCTTATAAACTTTACCAATTCAATGATTACACGTTTCTGATAGAAATAGATTCCTCTAAATCACTCTGCTCTGTGTAAGAATGTAGGTCAAACATTTTAAATACACTTCTAAGCTGCATATACCTGAAAAATTCTTCATTAGAGAAACAAAAAGTGGATTGAAGGTCGGTCCAGGAGATACATTTATTTCCACTGATCAGGTCTTCAGTAGTCTCTGTACCTCTCTCCCTCCATGCAGACCAGTTTAAAGGTGAGTTCTGTAGAGTTATGACAGGACTGTCCCAAATAATAGTTTGTTTTGGAATTGATATTGACTCACTGAACATCATTCCAACTGACTGCCACACTGCAAAAACTGAAATCTAAGTAAGATTGAATATCTCAGATCAGGGTGAAAGTTGATTTTTTTTTTTGCCTGATCAGATCATTTTTCTCACTAAGTAGTTTTTATGTTGGAGTGTTTCACTTGTTTAGAGTGTTTTGGTCCTAAATGATCTCAGTAAGATATTACAGCTTGTTACTGAGATTTTATGACCTATATTGAGTAATACAAGCTTGAAACTAGAATATCAAGTGTTACAAAGCTTTATGTGATTAAAAATAATTATATAATAAGTGTCCCTTTGTTTAATGTCATTTTGTAATCATTCGTTTGTGTATTGTAATGAGTTATGACTCGCTGACATTACTGTATATAGTGAGATAAAATTGTGTTATAAACCTAACTATCATTACTGTAATGTATGAAAATACACAATGTGTATAATCTATTCAATGAATTGATTGAAAAAGTTATTTTTCTTCAAAGATGGCATCGACCCTAAAGCACATTGTATATTCACTAGCTGCTGAAGCACTGTAGAGACATAGCTACGGATCACCAGCTTACATAAGACAGCTATTTAAGGTGTTACCATCATTATGTGTGCACCAGTTGGGATACCAGTATGCCGAGATTTTTTACGATGCTGCAGGACACACCCTTGAGCCAATGCCTGAAACTATATTTGTTGATAACACTGGTTAAAAAACCTTGACGGCATCCTGGCCAATACAGTCTTTACTTGGCAGCTTGTTCCTGAAGATATGAATAGCCATGTGTAGTAACTATTGATCACATTAATAATATAATGAGGCTAAAGCAATTCACCTCAATTACAACAGGTTCTCAGCCTTTCTAGCTTTGTCAGGATATAGACAACTTAACTAACAGCCAACAAAGAGTCTGCCATAAACTCATGATTAATCAGGTCAGTAGGGCAAATGCCAAGAATAGATGCAACCATCCAGCTTGTAAACTTGAGGTGCAGTACCCATCATTAGTTTTGTCAACTAACCCTATGGATTGACAGCCAATTAATGACTTTTGGCATATTGCCCATTTAGTAAGGACTCTATTTGACACAGTTTAATAGAGGAGTGTAATGTTATAGCTATCAGAATCTGTCTGTAGCGCTGGTAGCAATATCTTGCTGTTTTTCAGGGTTTTAATCGCCTCCTGAAAGTTCACAACATTGTAGGAAAGGGCCTTTTAGTGACGTTTATAGTCTTTATATATTGTTCTTGTCGCACTAAACAAACCTGATATTTGTTAAAATAAAACTGTTGTTGCTAATCTTTTTACTTTTACCAAAAGTCCAATCGTAAAAAGCTTGAGAACTGCAAGAAGTATCATCTATTGGCCTCATACACGGTGTGTACATAACAATCACATCACCCTGCAAACACCTGTAGACAATGTTGATGAATAAATGGTTTATAAGGAAAGAGGTGTATTTAAATATATACCATCATTCTGTTTATTCTCACAGGTTGCAAAACAATCCATGACATATAAAAACACATCTCCCTGCCTCCTGTGCTGTTACCAACATGACAACACTGGCAGTAGTAAGAAACAATACAAACTTCACTGATCAGTGCAGCCACTGCTTTTCTTCAAAACAGGTTACATATTTTTCTTTATGCTCACACTGGAACTTGGTATGATGCCTCCTATGGGGCCCTGTCTTGCAACATAGCTTCATGTTAACTGCAGTCCCAGTCCCTAACTTCTAGCAACAGCACTCACTGTCAATTTGTCTGAAGCTTCAGAACAGACTTTAGAATCCAAACCCTGCTTTACATATGATCCACGAATGCAAGATAATCACACTCACTTTTCTTTATATATGTTTTTCAATCATTTCTACCTGACTCTAAACTTATTTTTGACTATTAGTCATTGCTACAAAAAGTATCAGCAGAATATTGAATAAAAAAAAACTAAAAGAAAAATGACACCATTCAGTGTACCATACATCAAAGGAAAAGTCCACACATCTGTTTGTACAGGTTTTACAATGTTATAACCTTCTTCATGTCATGGCTACAGGACAGCTAGGCTCTAAAACTGGGAGCTGCCAAAGTGAACTTAGATTTATAATAATAATAATAATAATAATAATAATAATAATAATAATAATAATAATAATAATAACAAACAACAACAACAACCACAACAACAACAACAATAATAATAATAATAATAGATTTTATTTATAATACAATTTTAATTTCAGGAAATCTCAAAGTGCTACAGGCACACATTAAAAAGGAAGGGAACAAACTTGAATTTTTTTTTTTTTTTAATTAATTAATTTAAATTAGTTAAAATCCTCTGTAAAGAGAAAGGTCTTTAAGTGTTCATTAAAAGCACCCACAATCTTTGGGGTCCTGAGGTGGCTGGGCAGGGAGCTCCACAGACGTGGTGCAGCAGCAGCAGCAGCAGCACAGAAGGCCCGGTCTCCCATGGTCCGGAGCTTGATTCTGGGAGGGTGGAGGAGGTTTATATGTGCAGAGTGGGAATTCCGGGTTGGGGTTTGCTTGATTGCCTGATAGATTGATTCATGTGAATAAGAAAAAAGGGTCCCAAAGGAAGAGGACACGTGGAGAAAGTCTGTTTAGAATCTGTAAAGTGATTTGGCTGTCAAGGCCAAAAAAGAACAGGGTTTAAAGAAAGGAAATATTTATTTTGGGTGAAAACAAGTTATATTTGTTATATTCTGCATTACCACATCATTCCTCTCCATTTGTGCACAGAGGTTATTCAGCACCTCATCAGCCTGACTGACCCTGTTTCTCTTCATGAAAGGGAACAAAGGTCCAGATCCCTTAACAGTGGGGAAAACAGTTTTGTGAGAGATTAAAGAACCTTTAAGCAGTGAGAGAAGTGGGGACCAGCCATCGTGGTTACTACAAAGGACCTTGAGTTTCTCTTGGAGAGAGGTTAATGGGATCAGCAGTAAACTAGCTTTTAATAACAGTTTGCCTAAACTCAGGGAGAACAGAGATTACTGCTTTCAGAACCCTCTCTTGGTTCTTTCACTGCATTGTTCTTTCCTTCAGCCCATACAATTAAAGACTCAGAGGTTTACCAAAAACTGAACCACTTCCTTCTTCTTCTGCAGGAAGATACTCCTTGTCAAAAAATACAAACTATCTTATTTGGCAACAATACTTCTGAATAAGTAGAGGGGCTATCTGGGGAAGGGACCAAGTGTGCTGTAAAAGAAGAGACATGCTTTTAAAATGGAGAACGATGCATTCAAGGTTATAAAAATAGTTTCTAAATACTGTTGTCCATTTGAAAGCTTCACAAGTTAACTGATGATGGTGTGGTGAGCAGGTGGAGCTCACCTGCTCACAGATCAACACGTGAAGAGATCATTTTTCCGGTAACGACAGATCTAAACTAAAAAAACAAGACTGAGACAGAATGTTCAAAGTATTGTGGTTGGTTTTGGAGACAACCACACCTGTGAGCTCTAAAACAGCACCACTGGCTGGTCTGCCAAAATGAAATCATGAAACACCTTTTCAAGGTCACAGAGTACATGACATGCCAAAATACTAAAAACCACAGAAGCAAGAGAGAGATGGGAATCCAAGATGGAGATGCAAGATTGTGATCTCCGTACATATCATGTTGCTGCTCATGAAAGAATGTAATAAGTGTGTTAGATGACATGTGTCTGCATGTGACTAGATGTCACTGTTAATTGGTACATGATGACAGATAACTTGTCAGTAGGTATTATAACATGGTGTGTATGTGTGTTGAAGCATTTAAAGCACATCATTCTTCGTTCTACATGCATGAATGTATGAGCTTTGTAAATCCAACAATGACATTTTACCGGTGCTTTGAATTGGAATGAGCAGATGATAGAAATGTCAACTGAGGGAATCATGCCTTTGAGTTATATGAATTCAACATTGCTCTTTCTGATTGTCCCCAAGCTCTTTATCTTCAACTTTCATCTTTGACATCTTTTAAATGACAAACAATGGGGACTGTTATCATAGTTTAATATCCTTTTCTAAATCATACTGTGACAACAAAAATGTGGTGAATATAGAGTTTTTATTGGGGATAAAGGTGTAGCTATGATAAACAAGAGCAACCAGTTAACTCTCAGAGTGCACAGACTAACTTTTCATCTCATCAGATTGAATGTTCTTATCCCCAATGTGAGGAAAAGTCAGATACAAAAGTAGAAACTGACATGAGTGGCTTCTGTTTTAGTTTTGTATTTTCCTAGTTGTGTGTTTCTTATTTATTTCCTGTGTTGTTGATCATTCCTTGGTTGTCTTGCTCATTGTTACTCTGGTTTTGTTAATATTTTCATGTTTCATACTTCTGTTGCGTGCCCTGTGTTTCATGTCTGGTGTACGTGTATGAACTTTCCTTTGTGCTTCTTCGTTCAGTCTCCTGTGTTTCCTGTTTTATTTTGGATATCTTGCTCTTTGTGTGCTTTTGTTTGTGTTTGATTTCCTTCGTTGATTTCCATTTTATTTTGTAGTTTTACCTTATGTTTTAAGTCTTGTTTCCTACCCTCTGTATTAGAAATGTTATCTTTAAGTCTTCTGTTTCTCAGTGATCCTTGTTTGCACTCATTAGTTCCACCTGTGTCCTGTGTCCTGTGTCCACACCTGTTGCTTGTTACCCTGCGTGTATTCAGTTTCTCTGGCTGTTTCCGAAACGGCCTGCTACATACTTATTAATGTAGTAGGCAGTAGGTATTTCCAACGACATGCTGCGTTTGAATTTAGTATGTAGTATGACTGTTCTGTTTGATCTGTGTTGCAGTACGCTGAGCCAGGCGTCACTAGATTTCCAGTTTTGGAGAGCAGAAGTAGACAACAGCGAAGCCGATAGAGAAACTGCTTCTTTAGCATCATTTATGTTTTAAAAGGTTTGGAAGTGGTTCATATGTAGTTCAATAACTTTCACAGCACTCAAAAACAGATTTCCTCCCATCAAGAAAGAAGAGAAAAGAAAAAGCGGAACGAGCGCTGTGCATTGTGGGAAACAGTACGTGAGGCAGACTGGTCCGATGCATACTGTCAAATTTTCCTGAATCAGTAGACATCCGGGGAGTTTTGGCTTACTGCAGATTTTGCTCTTGTTCACATACTACTTACTACATACTGAATTTTGGCCAAATCAGTACGTACTGCTAGTATAGTAGGCGGTTTAGGAAACAGCCTCTGTTTCCCCTCTCCTGTGTTGGTTCATTTGTCTTCCCTTATGTCTTTTCCAGTGTCTTAATGCTGCCAGCGTTTCTCGTGTTATCTTTTTGTGTTTCAGTAACGATCATTAGTTGCCCTCTCCCCTCCCTGGATGAACTTTAAAGCTCATGGTGCCTCAAGAAGGCGAGAAACATCCTCAGGGACCAAACACACCCGGGTCACAACCTGTTTGAACTTCTGCCCTCGGGCAGGAGATACAGGACATAAAAGAAAAGGACAAACAGGCTGAAAAACAGTTTTTAAGCAGTGAGAGAAGTGGGGACCAGCCATCGTGGTTACTACAAAGGACCTCGAGTTTCTCCTGGAGAGAGGTTAATGGGGTCAGCAGTAAACTAGCTTTTAATAATAGTTTGCCTAAAATCAGGGAGAACAGAGATTACTGCTTTCAGAACCCTCTCTTGGTTCTTTCACTGCATTGTTCTTTCCTTCAGCCCATACAATTAAAGAGTTTTGATTTTGTTTATAAAGTCTTTTTTTCTCTGCATTTTCGAGTTCTCCTCTTTTTGTTTAGATTTGTGACAAAATTGTACCGCATACAATGTTTTCATTGTGTACATATCAGAGCACCAAAGTTGGCTTTTGGATTTATCTGTAATGTTTCAAAGTTTCTTAGATTTATTTTTTAAATATTTTATTTAGTTATTCAAATAAAAAGAAGTGACTTTTGTTTTTAATTTGGAGAGTCAAATCAAAACTATGCCTTTTAGTAAAAGCATCAGAATTAAATATGGCTTATTAACATTTCTCTATCCACTGAAAAGAGAGCAGAATAAAAAAACCAATGGGACATTATTTTAAAAAATACCTCCATGATTTTTTTTAAAAAGTTAACAAAACAAAGCTTTCTTAATTTCAGTGTGCAAAAAGCTTTTAATCAATGGCCTTTTATTCAAACAACAGGAACTACAGCCAAAAAAAACCCATGTGTTTCTATAAACTGTGTTTAACTCCACCACAAACATTCATGAACACCATTTATCATTAACCAGTTATCCTGTTTTCATTCTTTCTGAACCAGAAAACAATTTTCAAGAAGAATAAAAAATGTACAAAAAGTGGAACAAACAATCCTCTTCACATTTGTTAGT
Source organism: Notolabrus celidotus (assembly GCF_009762535.1). NCBI lineage: Eukaryota > Metazoa > Chordata > Actinopteri > Labriformes > Labridae > Notolabrus > Notolabrus celidotus. The sequence continues at coordinate 30,061,788 of NC_048283.1, read as the reverse complement.
ATATGTCACATTCATAACGTATATAGCTTATTTTATACAAACAAATAGTTCTTCATTTACAGTTTATGACAGTGGAACAGTAATAGATCAAAGTTAGTTTGTGTAAGTTATTACGCTTTATCTGCGTCTACTTCTGTTTGTATTGAATATGACCTCTCCCCAGTGCGCTCCTAATGAGGTAATCCCGACTTTATCATAGCGGCCGCTCAGAATTCTGAGCCCTGCCCTCATGTCGGTCGGGAAGAAGTTAAAGGTGTCCTGTAACACATAAATGAAAAAATCTTAATTCAGAGAAATTAGCAGAGTTAAAGATCACTGTAACAAAAAGAAAGAAAGAAAAAGACATCATACCCCTGATGGATGGCCGGCAGACAGGAAGCGACCCCTACTGGTCACAAAAACCATGTGATAGATGTAGCCATTGTGTTTACCGGACACCTAAAACATGACATAAGCTGATTAACACAGGTGTTACATTTGGTTGGTCCTCAATATGTAAATACATAATGATGGAGTAACAATACATAGATATAGCAACCACTAACATTTACGAAGCAAATAAAATACATTGGAGTATATTATTGTAGATTATCTAAAATTGTCAATAAGCATAACATTGTGAAGTATAATGATTAGACTAATAAGTGACATTGTGTAATCTAAATTCTTACATGAAAAATCAGATCAAGGTTTGAATCAGTCTCTTTCCCCTTAGACCAAACAAAACTCTTATTCTAATATCATGAAATCTCTGACCTGAATTATGGTCTCATCTTCATATAGATGCATCTCTTGTAAATTGCCCGCTGCTCTTCCAATCTTGTCAGTGCAAATGTAGTCATAGCACAGCTGGAAACTGTGAATGAAGACACAATAACAATCAGACAGAAAACATCAGCACTGGTCAGAATGAGCAGAGAAAGAATTGAAACCATCTGGAGCAGGAAGAGGGCGTATGGAACAACTGTGGTGTGGACGGTAACTGAACCACGAGGCTCTTTTCAGCTTTATAAAAAAAGACTTTAAAGGGGATTTTATTTTGAAAATACAGTAAAGCTAATAGATAACTATTAACTTACACTAATATCTCAAAATAAGACAATGGGATTAAAGTATTCACATTTTTGAGAAACTCTTTTTTTTCAAATTAAACAATGATTTCCACAGTAAATGACTAGATAAATAGCTTAACAAATGTTGAAGAGATTATTTGTGTAAAGCCAGTCCCAAGCCGGGTTAGTGTTAAAGGACACAGACTCTACGAGCAGCAGAGCAAAGTTGGCTGAAACACTTCAAAACAGTTCTACAAACCAAAACCACAACACTTAAGATATCATTTGTGATCCTACATTTGTAGATCCTACATTTGTTATACAGTAGATAAATATGAATCCATGACTTCTGTATAATCTGAACAATTATCACCACAAATTGTTTCTAAATGCTTTCAGTACAGGCTTCCTGCCACTTAAGAACGGTGAATAATATTAAGAACCTTGGATCAAAACATACAAATAGCTTTGCTTAATTTAAGACCCTTTTTAACAAAAATATGAAATACACAACCCTATCTCCCTTTAACCCCATCTTTGCTGGGATAATTTCCCCACAGTCCATCAAATGGATAAGAAGAAGAAGAGACTTACCTAGCAACAAACGAGCGGGGTCTCTCCCAGACCCTGATGGTTGTGATCCGTCCTGTCCCCTGTGTGGAGTACGAAGTGCCACTACCTTGTCCAACACTATTTGAGTAGGAGAAGCCTATCGAGGTAGCTGGAGAGATGAAGCAAGTTGTTGTTTTAAGTCAACGAGGATGTCACTGTTTCCTAACTGAAGTTGACTAACAACTTGTAAACAAATAGAAAACACTTCATTTTGAATCTTAAAAACTATCACGTCAGTGATAGGGTGGACTTACGGGCTGCCAGGCAGCTGCTGCAGAGCATGACAAGTAACAGGAGGGAAAACATACTGGTGTCTGAAGGCGTCAACAAGCAACACTGAATCAGAAACAAAATCATTCAATGTCAACTTGATTATTTCATTATTTACAGCTTTCTACATTTCTTGTTACATTAAATCATTTTAATATTTCTTTGTTAGATAGAAATTCAAAAATCCCTACATGAACTTATCTGCAAATATAATAATCACATTTTGTAATTTAATTAAATCTGCCTCTAGCTACAGAAAATGAAGGATTGAAAACCTGCAGACGAAGATGTTATGACTCACCTGGGGTCGTGATATCTTGAACACTGCCTGAGTTTAGGACTGACACTGAGTTGTCGTTGATGTTTTTATTGAATCCCTCGGCTCACTCACCTGACAGCACAGAGATACACCTACATGCACACGCCCTAACCTAGCCTTCCTACGTGATGGCTTCTGACAGCTGAACAAAAGCACACCTAATTTATTTTGGCGCAAGGCGTATGTTTTCTTTAGATATTGAACCAGCAGAACAGAACCATTCTGAAGTTTGTATTCAGATCTGTGAAACTTTTGAAACAGATTTCCATTTCTAATAAATAGGAGAATCATAATTCACTCCCTGTCCATTTAGAATAATGTTACTTTCTTGACACTCAGCTGTTTTCTTCTAAAACAGGAATTTACCTTGGGTTTCTGACATTACATAATTATTAGCATTGGGAATGAGCTGGGCAAGGTATCTCACCTCAAGATCTACTGAGAATCTCCCCCAGAGCTTTCAGTCATAACACATGAAATTGAAGTGTTTGCCCATTCATCATAGAAAAATAAAACACTCAGTCTTTACTTTGCTGCACAATTTCAGGACTTCTTGTGATGTCCAAACTTTGGGTTTCAAAGTTTTGTTCCTGATCTTGGGGGCCATGTGGATGAGAAGTGACACTATAAATGTAATGGCATCATCAATTTCATGATATCCCAAGAACAAAGTGTCTGAATACTGCCGTGGACCTGTGACGGTATGAAACGATCCTGTGGACAGATGTTTAGTTTTGTTCCAGTTGCAGGTTATCAGAGGGGAAGTGGGAACTACAGATATCATCTGCCCATGCTTGCCCATCATCCTTTGCTATTTGCTTGCTGCATACTTGGCAAATTGTCACCCCAGAAATATTTGAAAAGATACAAGAAAAAATCTGGCCAGGCCAAAAGACTCAAGACTTTCACTTCATTTCATTTCTCATAACAGTGAGAGAGCTCAAGAGATCACAAGATGTATCTGAATACATAGCTGAAGATCGACAGACTTTTTCTGTAGTCAACAACCAAGGATTCAGACGGTTAGCTTTTCAGTAGCTCAGCTGTTTGATTCATCGAGTAGTGTTGTAGCATCACAAAAGCGACAGTTTTCCACAACCAAGCACATCTGAGTGCACAGTTCTGGTTTAAAATCCCTCTGCTGAGAATCAGTAGATCATGCCAGCCGAAACACAGCTGTGTAACAACAGACTGAGTATCTGTATGACAGTGATGTCTCTATGTTTAATCCTTTGCATAAACTCACAACAGCGCGGCAGCCAACCATTGTGCACTTACAGGCACATGAGCACTAACAGGGAGACACATGCAGCTGATTCCCAAATAAGCTACAAAACCAACCAATTAAGAAAACCATCACCAGTCTGCAAACATATGCATCAGCTAACACAGCACATACAGTTAGAAGGGGTGCACAGTAAATGAGGTTTTAAAAGAGAAATACTCACCTAATACTAGATTAGGTGAGAGGGACAAGTAGAGCCAGGCAGCAAGTTGATGAACCTGTTTGTAGACTATTTTATATTTTCTTTCAGTTGACCAAACTGGAAGAAAGCACACATTATTGCTGTCTCACTGTGAAGAAGAGAGACACATGGGGGGACATCTCAGTACTAGTTACTCTCAAATCAGTATGATGGCTGTCACAGAAACATTCCAGCAGATTAAAGAACTAATATGTTAAAACATATTTATCAGTCAATAACCAGTTGTTAAGCTTAAACTGCAACAGGGGAATAAAACAGATTTTCTGAAGTTGGCCAAAGCTTTTTGCTTTGATTGTAAATAACATACAAAAAAAAAACACTGCCTCTGAATCAAATTGGTCAATAAGAGATTTCTATTAACAACAATAATACAAATTAGTTTTACACAGTATGAACTCTGACACTTACATCACCAAAACAAAAAACAGATGATTTCAAACAGAAAATCCTCCTTACAAACTTCACAGACTGAGTTACATAATGCATGACAGTTCTCCCCTTTCTTACAACAACAAGACCAATAAAATTTCATGTAAGCCTACACACACAGCACACACGCAGCCGAGCCAGACATCTGACAGTAAAGGCAATCATGGCCTTTTGGAGCCCACCACCAAAAACAAGCAATTGGCCTATTATTAAATGTGAGTTGCAGTTTAAGTGTAAAAAAAACAGCTATGATGCAGAACTCCAGTGCATAATGATCGCAAAGGGAGTCGATTTACAGACTGAACAGCGTTTCTATATAATAACCATTTGTTTCTCCAAATAAACCTTCATCACCTTCATAAAACAGAGTTGTTATTTTGGTAATAGATTTAACATACTGCAACGTAATCTTGCTGGTTAAACTTTTCATCCACAGGTATCTCTTGTAACTGCTGGAGTTGAGAAGCCTCCCAAAAGCTTTTGATTTCTGCATGAAATTAAGACCAGCTACAGATCTTCCTTTACCTGTCAACTCAAACTTTTTATGAAAAGCTACTCCAGAAAAAAAATATAATTTAGAGCCTACAAGTGCTATTCCTTAAAAGCAGACACAGTCAAATGAGTCAACCGGATGTTTCAGCACCTCTCATGGCCATGTAGTTTTGAAGCCTCTCAAAGAGGGCACCAGAGGACAACCTGCACCCATCCATTATGAACTATAGCTTTGGTTCAACTTAGGTTAACAACTAGAGATCACTGACGCATGCACAAGACCATCCTGGATGACATTGGGGATTTCTGAGGTATGGCACATGGCATTAGTGAAGGAATATATTTGAATGCATTATTATTCATCATAAGGCCAATGCACTTATTAAAAATGATAGCTTGAAAATAAAATTAACTTTTTTATAAATATCTGTCAAATTCCCCAAATCTGGCTTGACATATTCTCTCACTGTTTCAGGGGTCTATAAAAATGATCTAAAATCTCCTTTTAGCTGAAGATACAGCTGATAAATTAACATTTTAGGAATAGTTTTATCAACAGAACTGTGATCTCGTTTATAAACGTTGCTTATGCACAAAACGGGGCCTGAAACTGCCGCACGCACTGATTTATAAAAACAAACTTGACGGGAAAATGTGACTGCCGGTAAGCAAGCTCTGACCCATGCTTACGCTCATTTTAGAGGCAAGGGGAATTGGCGACGCAGGCGGTGAGAAGGAGAACTGAAGTCAGATTATGCCTTTTACACATTTCATTTAATTGACCATATTAACAGACCTGCGTCACCATCATCACTTAAACCTGCACATTTTATTAGAATGTGACTGTGTTGAGTTGTTTCCAATAAGCTGTCATTAAAAGATAAAAGCGTGTGTGAAAGTTCATCAAATATTTAAAGGTGACATATCATGCAAAATTGACTTTTTAATGGTTCCCTACCTGAAATATGTTTCCCTGGCATGTCTACAAACCTCCCCGAAAATGAAAAAAAAATCCATTCTGCCCCTGTTTTGATTTCTCCACCTTTCTGCAAATGTGTGTGAAACAAGCCATTTCAGACTTCTGTGTTTTTGTTACGTCACAACAATATCCGGTCTGTCACGGAGTCAGAGCTCGGAGCTTGTTCAGCCCATAGACTGTATAAAATACAACTCAACCCCTCCTCCGTTTTTCATTACCTGCACACATGTGTGCTAACAAGGGACGTAGGCTGCCTTAATATACACAAAGGTCGGTTTTACTCCCCACGTCTGCAGATTTGAAGATCTAGTGGATGATTTTTATTTTTCATGGAAAAGTGCTAGCGCTAGTTAGCATAGCCACATAGCTACATGTTCGTAGCTGTAGCTGTGCACTAAGACACACGTCGACATACTGACAAATAAAACAACAAGAAACACAGAATCTGTGACCAATGGTTCAGAAAGGTCCTGCTGCAGGCGCCTCTCCGTCAGGATCAGATCCTGGATCAGATTCAGAGGGTTGAAATTAAGTGATCTCTGAGCAGCCGTGTATATTCAGCCAACATGTAAACATTAGATCAACATGCTGGAGAGCCGAGGCCACATCCACTTCCTGAGGGGGCGTGGTCAGAGAGAAAACAGACCGTTCTGAGGACAGCTGAAGAAGAGGGCTTTTCAGGCATGCCAAAATCTGATTTCAAAGTGTTTTTTTGAGCATAAACTTTAAAGACATGTTTTGGGGACCTCTTAGACCAATATATATTGATGAAAAAAGCGTGATATGTCACCTTTAATCAGCTTTGTCTCACTGTCACATTTCTCTACAGTGTAGAGGAAACACACGGGCCATATCCTAACATGTTCGTCTGGAGGCAAGTAACATCAGAAGACGTAAATCTGCCGTGGAGCAAAGTGACTGTTATGTGTCCAATGATTCTAACGCTGTGCAGAGTGTGATTACTTTAAATAAAGACTGCTGTACGGAGCACACAGAGCGCAGAGACATGGCACCAGCAGCCTCATGCACTCATGTCACATCTTCATCACCTGCTCGTGTTTACTGTGTTAATGAGAAAAGTGTGCAGTAAAGCCATGACCGGTTCTCACAGTTATCCTCATAATCAGTCAGAGCGCAGGCCAAGCTGCCAGTGATGAAACTAACACATAAAAAACTATCATTCACAGATCAAACTTCTGTCAGAAAAAGATAAGAGGACGGAATAATCCTCCTTCTTGCTTTTATTCTTTTTTTTCCCCATTTAGCAAACCAATTTTTACCAAATGTAAAATGCAGGGAGAAAATGATTGCACAGGAGTTAAGACACAACTCACAGTTAAAATTAAGTTTGTGTACACAAGCTTTTACATTTCCACATGACAGTATGAGCAAAACAGTGCTCTAATTGACATATTAAAGTATTCAATTGTGCATGAGTCTGGGAGTAGCCTTTGGTGAAAACCACAGAGGCATTTGGCATCTGTGCCAACAAATAACATGCAAAGTGAAGCGGAGGAATTAAAGCTGGAACACAGTGATATGAAATATTAAACCTTGATGACAGTGGCGAGTCACTTGGATGCTGATAAGTAAAAGCATGACATCAGAGAGTAAACAAAACTGTTTAAGGTTTTTTTTTACTTTTACCTCCTTAACTTTCATTTCTCCTTAACTTTCATTTCTCCTCACTTTCATTTTTATCAGTTTGTATTCTTACTCATGGCTCTCATGGGAGGATGTTGCACAAATGCTTCCCCATTAATCAGCAGAATTCACTTCAACGTGTACAGAGCTCTCTTCTGTATTGTTGTCTTCATGTCCCAATAGCTTTTGCAAGCTGTAGTTTGCTGCAGGTAACTTATAGCTTAGAGGTCATAGTTCATGACATGTCAATCTTTCAGGTTTCCTCTAGTGTTGTTCACTTACTCTTCTTCTTTGTACTTGTTTCTCTGTACTCTCTCTGTGATTTCCTGTGGTCTTGTTCTTGAGTTGGTTTTCAGTTTATTATTTTGGAGAGTATTTTTCCAGTCTAGTTTTACTTCCTGTGTTTTCCCTCTTTTGTGATTGTCTACACCTTTTCCTTGTTGTCTCACCTGTGTCCGGCTACTTGTTACTCAGTGTGTGTATAATGTCTCTGCGTTTCCTACTGTCTATGTTGTGATTCCTTCCAAGTGTTCTTGTATTTTTCTGTCACTTCTGTGTTTTGTATGAACGATTCATCACTAGCTTTTCTTTCTATTACATTTTTGTTAAATAAATCTGCTGCACATGGGTCCTCCTCCTTGTTTTTACCCATTGTGACTTTTACATAATCAATTATCAAATATTCCAGGCATGTTAACATGAGTATGTGTTACCTTACTGAAATGTAGAATTAACAGATGTTGTACATGTTAGATTGATGAATTAATCATTCAGTTTCTCGTTTATTTGTTAAACAAAGTTGTATTGAAATGAAAGAAGAGAGCTGTAGAGACATTGCTTAATTCACATTCTCTTACTTGACTTAATACAGTTTGACAGACCTGAAGTGACAGCAATATAGATCACTTCAGGTAAGAATATACCATATACTGAATAAAGCTGTTATTAAAAATCATTTTTCTGAAACTAGTCAAGATGTTGAGTTTAAAGAGAGAGTAAGGGTTAATCATTTGTTTACTGCACTCTGTGCCTTGTTATACCCCACCTCCTCAGTAGATGCTCTCAGTGAGCTGAAGATGAACTGTTCAGTGTGCACAGCTGCTCACCTCTGAATGAGCAATGCCGTATTCAGCCCACACTGCAGCAGAGAGAAGTTTCACTCTGTAGTTGTTTGAGCAACTTTATCTACACGTCTTGTTCTACAATGTTCCTGATGCTTTGCTGCTTTGGAGATGTTTGTGTGATATCATCTTTGAGCTGGTTTTAATTGTTTTAGTAAAGTGTCTTTCTGTATGACACACATTTGAAAAACAAACCAAACCAAAACAGAGAAATGTAGAGTTTCTAACTATCCTAATGCCAAAGCATCTCACGCCATGTGAACCTGCGCTTTCATCTAACTACCGACACAGGATGAGCCTACAGAACTCTGGAAAGAAGCACTATGCATTGTTAAGAGCTTTTCGTTCATTTAGAGTAAAACAAAAAATGGCACACTGGAACATTTGCCTGTTAGTTTACACGTATGAAGTACAAATACCACAAGAGTTGATCTTCAGAGACAAGTGCATGCTGAACTATCTGAAATATCATTGCCCCTTGAGACGTCATTAATTCAGCTTCAAGTCTAAGCTAACTACAAGTATAAGAAATGTTTTTTTTTGTAGTAATAGTAGCCTCAAAGCTAAGGACGCACCACAAATGGAAAAATATTGACACTTTTCACAACATGCAAGTGTTGCCCTTAAACAGCTGTCAGGTCAGTATCAAACCAAGCTTCAAAGCAAACAAACCATATCTGTGACCATAAAGCAAAGATCAAAATTGTTATTTTAAATATCAACCACTCCAGAACTGTTGTGCACTTTGGCAGGGTTACTGTGAATCTCAGTTTAGCCACGTGTCAAAGAGAGAAACAGGGCAGAGACAAACCCCCCAAGTCGTGTGTTTTGATGCAAATTAAGTCAGGAATATTGTGCCTCACCACTTTCACTGTCTCCAAACTGAATTATTTAAACTTTACACATAAGCTATTGCTCAAGTCAAATCAAATACAACTTGTAGTTAAGATCATAAAAAAAGATAAAGGAAACCCTGCCTCAACTTTTACTTCTCTACTAAACTAACTTTGGATAGAGAAGTGAAGAACTTCACTAAGTCTGGTTTTATTGGCTAGGGTAAAAAACGTGTTCAATGTGGAGTCCTGACAGCTGACCCTGTAGAAGGCTAACCTGGTGCTGACCATGCTGCCCTTCATCACTTGTCCCGTTCTCTCTTTAGCTGTCTCTATATTTATGGGCTTTGTGATAGGGGAGTATGGTAAACCTAATCTTAAAACATAGGAATAAATATGTCGAGATATGAGAATGTTTGTAGGCTGGTTAACCTTTGGATGATGTATTTTTATACACTTAACACCTATTGCTTTGTTGAATTAAGGCATTAAAACAATTTCGATTCAGACTTTAAGAAAAATAAATAAAAGTCAGGGTTATCTTAGAGAGGCTTCTGTTACCTGACTGTATCAGGTCCAAATGAAGTCAAATGTAAATGCATTTAAGATTGCAATAAGCTGATAGCTTCACCTTTTGCTAACTGTGAATGTGCATACTGCAAATCTTATCTAGCCTGCCTTAGAGTTATTGTTCAACACCAATGATACGTGAAGCCTAATTCTAGCTAATTCAAGCAGTCTCACCTAAAACATCTGTATCTTCACGTCTTTTTAAACCAACAACCTGTGACATGAATGCAGTGTTAGATGCATAGACTGTATAAATAATGGATGTAGTATCTGTGACGTCACCCATCTGTTTCTGAAGCGCTGTTTGGAAGCCAATCGTCAGCGGGAGCCATATTGGAAATGCTGAACTCAACATAACTGCTGTCGAGCGATTGTGACGTAAAGAGGCGGGCTTTGAGCCTCCTAGCCAACAGCTACAGTGTTCCCGCCTGTCAATCGAGTCAGCTGTCCCTCTCATTGGAAGACTCGTAATCTTAATATCTTCGAAATTGCCGCACTATGAGAAAATTCACCCCCGTACAGTGTGTGTGCCGATACACGTTTTTTGTACCAGGCTGTAAACATGTTTATTTCTGTTGTAAAGATCGTCTTTGTTGAATTGGTGTGTATGAGGTTTCCAGTACTTCCGGAGCCAGCCTCAAAGGGACACTCAATGAACTGCATTTTTAAACACTTCCGTATTGGCTTCAATTCTCATAGCCGGAGGTTGCCTCTTGGTTAGATAACGCTGCTTACTCACCACCATTCTCTGCTCAATTTCACCTCTCCATTGGTCGTTATTTCTTGCAGATGAATTTGAACATTTTCTTCCTCTTTATTGACAGATCTGGCATTGAGATCAATATTTATTTTTTGAACATTGGCTTAACCGACGGGCCTCCCTTATGCTGTTTCTGACGTGAAAGTAAAACAAAGTTAGCAAAAATAACTCCGGATTTGAATGAAATGTATTAAATCACGAAGAGCTTGAAAAATAATTCGGCCACACAATAATTCCCTAACTTGTAAGTTGCACTCTAAAGAGTCTGTGAAATATACATTGTTCATATTTATATTGAGCAAAGAACAATGTCAAGGAAAATGCTTTAATCGTCATGTCAGCTAATCTTTTCAACATAAAAATCAAGTCATCAATGTTGGATCCTGCATGTGTGATTTGATAAAGTGTTATGTTTGAATTTTCAGACCTGAAACTAATCATCAAATCTTCTGCAAGTACCACAACCTGCTGAAACTCCAGCATCAGTGACGTAGTTTGAACCTTGTAATGCAGGAGGTCTGCTCTGTATACCAGCTATGACGTGATCACACTGAAAGGCCTCTGTTAAAGTTTACTGGTTTACATAAAGATACTATACCTCTCATAAAGATTTATGATTTTTTAAAGTTAGTGAAGGTATTGCAGCCTGGATGCATGCCATGCAGGTGTTACAATGAAGCACCGTCTCTGGGTGTAGAGCAGAAACAGGTCACAGTCACTGAAATCATTCCAGCAATCTCTAACTGAGCACATGAGCTGGCAGCTAAGCACCAAGAACACGCAGAGCAGGCGGGACAGTGCTCGGACTCTTAACCTCAAATTAAATTTGGATGTGTGCACTTTGTTCGGCACGTTTCACTGAATAAATGACTACTTTATTTAACAAATTCAACTTGAAGGGGGATTTATGTAGGTCCTTTCCTTTAATTTTTTGAAGCCCCCACATTATAATTTTGTTCATATTACTTTCACACTTTTCATTTTCTCTTTCTATTAAGAAACTCAAATGTGAAGAAAACTTAACACCTCTGCATACTTGTTATTCATATCAGGATTGTGCAACTGATGTGAGACATCAGTACCCTCCTATGCTTTTTTCAATACACACAGGAACACACACACACACACACACACACAAACACGCACACGCACACACACTCCAACGACCACCTTGGAATAAAAAAAATTGCTCTCTTTATGTGTTGTTATTTGGTGCGGACGGTTGAATCTTTGATTAAACAAGTTGTAGCTGGGGATCAATACAACTTAAGTGTATGGTTATAGAACACTGTAGTGTTAATATAAGACTTGCCTTCTGATGGCAGCTAATGAAAAAACTGCACGTCCACAGCAAAGTGGACAGGTAGTACAGAGCTGACCTTGGCTGTGAGCCTAGTGTGGTCTAAAGTGCAGAAGTGATGGTCCTGAGTTTGCTGAGCGGGTGGTTTTGGCAGGCCACCAGTCTGTTCGTTTGACATTTGGCAAAGACACAAAATTCTCTCTCTTAAATCTGAATTTGCATACTGGTTGGTTTTACTTGTATGATAAAAATGAGCTCTTGGTCTGTGTATGCGCCTTGGGAAAATCTGTGTCTGTGACCTTAATTTTCTCATGGCTACATTACTCATTTAGCATACTTTTGGATGTAAGCCAAAGTATTAAACAAATTCAATGTCATTGACCTGGTGGTGGGGCTAGAAGAAAGATAAATGATCACTTAAGTCATCAGAGTTCATCATCCTTCAGGGTTCATGGGAACCTGAATGCTCTTACCAAATCTCATGGCAGTATGTCGAAAAGGTAATGGGACATTTTAGAGTTACACTTAACGGAAACATCAATAACGCCATACTGCTCACATAACTAAAAATAAAGGCTGTTTTTTGTAACTTCAAGTTAAGTTTAATGTAGTAACAATTTATCATTGAAGCCATCAATGTTAAATGGTTCAAAAAGAAGTGTATGAAATGTGTAGAACAACTTTGTAGATGTCTTCTCCTGTTTTTATATTGTACATATTGGAATATTGACAGTTTGGTGAGTTCTATACAGAAGATTATTTTTTTTTCACAGAAGATGCAGTACTCTATGTAGTTATTTCCCTGTTTAACCCATACTTTCATCTTCCTGCTCTTGAATTTCCTATGAAGCTGCACCTCAGATGAAGAGGAAGTCTCAAATGGCTTTTTCACATAGTAGGTGAGCAGTGCTCACGTACTTGTGGTCTGTCTTGCAGTCAGCATCCCTCGGTGGGGTACTGTATGTAGGCCAATGGAAGTCTTTCTCAGAAACATCACTGATTAACCCTGACTGACACGGCAGAGTCAGCGCTATTACATCGTCATCAGGACTAAATCTAACCTTTACTACTTCATGCTACACGCATTACATCAGACTGTGACACTAAATGGCTTTTAAAGTTACATGTCTTGGGAACAAAGTGCCTAGTGGGCAGTTCACCTGGTGTGGAGGTGAATAAGCCATAAAGACAGATAAAGAATATAGATGTTATATATTGTAGCTTTCAGGGAAGCATAGTTCTTAAATCTTTTCATAGAAAGTTAAAAGCTGCTCCAATGCGCCAGTTCACAACTGCATTTATTTCTAAATGTTGTATTTTACTTAAACACATTCTTGATTTGTATTTTTAGCTTAACTACTACTTTATTTCCCCTCTTATGTTCAACGTGAACTCCTCTAGTCAAGTAATCAAGTCAGCTGTGCCTCTCATTGGAAGACTCGTAATCTCAATATCTTCGAAACTGCTGCGTTAGAAAAAAATTCACCCCCTCACTGTGTGTGCCGATCGAGAAATGAGCTATCCAGACTACACTAGTCTTTTGTACCAGGCTGTAAACATGTTTATTTCTGCTGTGAAGATCGTCTTCTTTGAATTGGTGTGTATTCTGGTACTTCCGGAGCCAGCTTCAAGCGGATCCTTGATGAACTGCAGTTTTTAGCACTTTCGCATTGGACTCATATTTTCAGACGCTTGGAAAAAATACCAAATGAAACTGTATCAGTCCGGCTATAAGACAGGTCTGTTCCAGTTAAAATACTTGTGAAAAAAAGTGATCTAATCTTATATTTGGGGTCTACACTTTTCACACCTTCATTCGTTCACAACATCACAGTGAAGCACTTGAGTTTTTTGCTTTGATCCAAACGCCACATGTCACTTTTAGTTATTGACAGAGCAGCACAGAGAAAACAGTAGGACCTGATTGCTCAACAAAACAGCAGGAAAACACTTCTCTGTCAATTTTAAAATAATTAGCCAAGACATAGCCTAGCTTTTGACGGAAAAAAGACACTAAAGATGGAGACTCCCGTAAAGGTGAGGAAAGGATGAACGATCAACCTTATACGGTGCAAGTGAATACATGGCATGTGACTTGACTTGACTCAGGGATTTCAAATAATATATTTCATCTCTATTGCTTTTCGTACAACTGCTTTTTATTCTCACCGTTTATGAAATGTATCCTCTGTACAATAGTGCACCACACACACACACACACACACACACCTACACACACACACACACACACACACACACACACACACACACACACACACACACACACACACACACACACACACACACACGCACACAGGGTGCAAAAGCAGTAAGTGCCCTATCCAGCCTGTACCAGTTTTTGTGAGCTTAGTTCAGGCTTCTCAACAGGCAGGCCAAGAAAAAAAGCCTAAATACATTAAACTGGTATTGAACACTAATAAATTCTACTGAGCAGTGGATTTCAGAGCGCCTCTCACTTGTACTGTTGCTTGGTCACCAAAATTCCTCTTGGCACTTTCACTTACCTTAGTAATGACTGTGAAGTCTGTTTTAAAAGCTCTGTATGCTTTATATTTGTTTTGTTAGATGGAATTTTACAAATAAAATAAAATAAATCAGTTGGGGAAAATCACATTCTTGCATTAGCAGCAGCTCCAGAAATGGAAATTGTACCCTTGACATAATTGCGGTTAGTTTCTCCACTGTATGATGTACACCACTGTTGTCCACCAAGTAGATATCAGAGGTCCAGTCCCTTCTAGATTATAATTGGTTGGTGATTGAGAAGTGACATTGGTGAGCACAGAGATGTTCCAAAAGTTGACTCGGAGCACTGTGATAGAAGTGACAAAAAACAGCTGAAGCTATGGGCATTTCATGCTAATGACAATTAACACTGAAAACACTGGACTGTACTGGTTTTGTTTCAAAAGTACACGGTGCCAGAGCAAAAAAAAAAAAAATGCTGTTAGTGGACACAGGCCCTTAAACAGTCTTTTTACAGTCTTTGGACCCCCCTGGCAGAGGCTGCACAGTGTCAATCTGATTTAACTAATCACACTAACACAGAGATGGCATTAAGAGCAATTGGATCAGGACACTGTGAAATCTGAACTGCAGGAGCAAGGTATTGAAGCCCAGTCTATTGATTAGAAGACAACCCGCTCTACCTCTTTGCCACACTTGCCTATGTTGGTCTTGTTGGAAGAAACAAAAAGCAAATCATTTTGTTATAATAATATGTTTTTAGTCAAAACAGAGTGACTTATGATGGATGGAGGAAACTGAAGCTGTTACCCTTTCACCTGTGGCCTTTGTGTGAACTGTGGCCGTGCTCTCTGAATTGATCGACAAATGTTTGGTCGTGTTTTATTATCATTTAGATACGTACTCTGTTAACTTGTATGGATGTACATCCGCTCATGAACGAGTGAGGATACCGTTTGTATAAATGCACAGTCATGTACACATCAATTTTTAGCAGGCATGCCCATGTAACAAACACACACACAGACACACACATCATATATACACACATACACACTTAAGCAACAGCCAGTAATGGATTTTGGATAGGCAGAAATCAATGCCCCCGCCCACAGAGTTCAATTGGTGGTCATGTAACTTTAACTGACCTCTGAGCTGCTCTTTCATCTCCATACTGACTCAAGAAACACACAACAAAAGATGGTTACTGGTTTGATGGAACAGGTTAAAAGCAAAAACTCTTCATGGATGGTTTCATAAATGATATGGATCACACAAATAAAGCTAAATACAATATTTGTGATTGTTAACTGCAGAATTGACAATGATAACATAATGAAATGAATGATGTTATTCATCAAATTATCATTTATTAATTCATTTTCCAATTTCAGAGACCTCCTGCAGTCAATGCTCAAGTCTGAGTTGAGTCATAGTCCTGAACATCAGGACTCAAGTCGGATTATGTGTCTGATTCCTGGAATCATGTACTACAACGCTGGTTCTGGGACTTCAGGAAAAGATCAACAAAAGCAATGAACAGTACTGACACTTCAAGCCATCTTGTTCTCCTGTGAACCAGAACACTGTCTTTGAGAAACATGAGAAAACTTGTCACTGACATTGTTGTTGATCAAACTGTGAATGTGTGTAGAGATCGCATCATACAGGGCAGGTAGGGATATGTCTACAAATGAGCAGCGATAGCCTACTGAAGAACAGGATACTGTTCCATTAGCTGACAAAATCCTTGGTGTTCTTCATCAGAAAAAGCTGGGAATTCAGTTATTTAGTGATCAACTGCTTTAGCTTTGGGTTGTCTCTGGTAAACGTTCTGCAGTTCTCCAACTGGCACTACCTTATTTGCTGGTTTATTGGTGCTAATGCTAGCTGTAGCTGCTGCTCAATCTGTACCAAGCGGCAACTTCCGGTCTAAAAATATGAGTCCAATGTGGAATTGCTAAAAACCGCAGTTCATCAAGGATCTGCTTGAGGCTGGCTCCGGAAGTACCAGAAACCACATACACACCAATTCAAAAAAGACAATCTTTAGAGCAGAAATAAACAAGTTTACAGCCGGCAAGACAGCTTTATTTGTATAGTACATTTCATACAAGAGGGCAACTCAATGTGCTTTACATTAAGACATTAAAAGCTTTGGAAACATTCAGACAAGCATAAAAGAACACAATTAAAATGACAATTATAATGAAACATAGAAAAGAAAAGGAAAATTAGAAATATTTTAAAATTAAATTTAAAATTAGCATTTAAAGTGAGTTAAAATAAGCTAAGATAGGAAGGCAGTGACAAATAAAAAGGTCTTAGTCTTTGATTTCAAAGAGGTGAGAGTTGGAGCAGACCTACAGCTTTCAGGGAGTGTGTTCCAGATATGTGGTGCATAATGACTAAACGCTGCTTCACCATGTTTCGTTCTGACTCTAGGGACTGAAAGCAGACCAGTACCTGATGACCTCAGAGGTCCAGATGGTTCATACAGTAGCAGCAGATCAGCAATGTATTTTGGGCCTAAACCATTCAGTGCTTTATAAACCATCAGCAGGATTTTAAAGTCTATTCTCTGACAGACAGGAAGCCAGTGTAGAGATCTAAGAACTGGAGTGATGTGGTCTGCTTTGTTGGTCCTTGTTAGGACTCGAGCAGCAGCATTCTGTATGAGCTGCAGTCGTCTGATGGACTTTTTAGGGAGTCCTGTAAAGACCCCATTACAGTAGTCTAGTCTGCTAAAGATAAATGCATTGATGAGTTTTTCTGCATCCTGCTGAGACATAAGTCCTTTAATCCTTGATATATTCTTAAGGTGATAGTAGGCTGACTTTGTAATTGTCTTAATGTGGCTGCTGTTTGAACATTTCATCTTCCCAGATTGAAGCAGAGCAGTAACCTTCAACCTAAAAGACGAGTGTAGTCTGGATAGCTCATTTCTCTATCAACACACGCTGTACTGGGTTGAAATTTTTTTCTAACACAACAATTTCGAACATATTGAGATTACGAGTCTTCCAATGAGAGGCACAGCTGACTTTATTGACAGGCGGAAACACTGTAGCTGTTGGCTAGGAGGCTCAAAGCCCACCTCTTTATGTGTAAACCTAACTCACTAAAACTCTTTAAACGCATGTGTTTCTTTATTAAATAAGTGCAGAGATATTTTATCAATCCCTTTTCACTGCATTGTTCTGTTTACAGTAACCTTGTGTACTGCCTTTGTGGGCACATTCCTAATATTTTGCACTTATTTTGAATGTCACCATCACTCACAACTTTTAGGCCTTAAAGAAAACAACCTAAATAATGTGTATTGTATCGTATATACACTCGTGGGATTTGTGTGGGACAAACAAAAATTTGAAGTCATTGCTCCATAGTGCTACTGCTTAGTTTTTTTTTTTTCCACGTGAGCCCACCCACCTCTTTGCATTTGATGATATTATGACATTTATCTATCTTCATTAAATAAATCATGTCTTTTTTCTTTAAACATCCCAGCTGTGGGGGAAAAAACTGCAGCAGCAGAAAATCAACAATGAGATATCCTGTTTACATGCTTTATCTATGTCTCTCAAAAGTCTTTAACTAACCCACAGCACTATTGAACTCAATGTCCACTCCTAAAAATAACATTATTAAACAGACTGAACTGCTTGGCAGGGCACATTTTATTTCTGTTAGTTAATGTCAGAATATTGGTCTTCACAATCCCAGATTGCAAAGATACCGTTCCCATCAGTCCCAACAAAATGACAATGATTTTTAGCTCAAATTCTAAGGAGAAGGTGGTCTTACAAAAGCACCAATCATTGCTGGTCAACAAAACAATAGATTTATCTACCAGTGATAGTCTTGTAGCCATAGATTACTGAAAGGCAACCATCCTTTTTCAGCTCACTCTTACACAACTGATACTCTTGCAGAGGGACACTTTCTGGTAAATGTAGATTTCTGATTTCCACAACCTACAACAACTCATCTGAGCCATGAAACCCTTACAGCTCCAGAAGGAAACAAGGAATTAAACAAGTAAAAATACATTTATGCTGTACTTTTAATCCATTAAAAAACAGATGGACTTGAAATGGTTAAGGAAATTGGCCAGTGGCTGACCAGTGCTGCACATGTTTGCCAGAGACCAACCAAAACAAGCCCTTATATGTCAGCGTGTGTTTGTGTGTGTGTGTGTGTGTGTGTGTGTATTGAACCATGAGAAATTAGCTTGCTGGCTCATGAAGGTTTTTCCCAAGTCTGGCTGTGAACGTGCAGGGGCAGAGAGGATTTACAGGAATTGGAGGAGAGGTAAATCAACAACGGCTCTTCAACAACTGATGCCCCAACCTGCCACCAAAACAATGACAAAGGCATGTTTTGTGTGTGAGCTGTACACCCACATCATTTCCCACAGATCTTCAATATCTGTGACAAGACACAAACAGAATCTGAAGGTGCACACTGACACAAAAGGCTCTTTGATAGTTCTTACAGGCACAGTTTGTAATTAATGAGACACATATTTGCAACAAAAAAAGTCTTATTTCAATATGGGGTGGAAATATATCTAACACCTTTCCTTTTTAATCAGTTGCAGAGTGCATCAGCAAATAATTTTCTTCTTTGCGTTGGCGACAGGAAGTGCAGTAAACCACGCATGTGTAGGTTGTTTTTCCCGACCAAAACAGAAACTTCTGCTGTGACTACAACTTCCTCGTTCAAGAAGGTTATGCATGCTTGTAGGGGTCTTTTCTGCTATTACCAAAGCATGCTATGATATCATAACATTATAATGATCTTTCTGGGGCATCAGTAAAGAGGGACTCAAACATGTTTTCATATCATGCCATAAGAATAAAGTGCGGAAGTATTGACCAGTGGAAGAAAAAGAGGCTTCAGTGGGTTCAAACATCCCAATAAGTGAATTTAGTTTGACAAAACTTCCCAAAAGTGTTTTGTTCTGAGAACTGATGAAGGCAGAATTATCAAACATGAATTATTTTTATCTCTGTTATGTTCTTACTCTCATGTACAGGTTTATCATCATGATTAATACTTAAAACATTCAAACCATACTATTATTTCCACCCAAGCATGTGCAGGCCTGTCCCAACTGATATTAATATTTACAGAGTTGCTCAACATTTAATTTGTTTTCTCTCAGGGGGACTACAGGTTGGTCCAACTGCCATTTATTGCTTTAAACCATGACAGCAACTGCCAGTTTGTGAACTGAATGGTGCAACAGAAAAGTCTTCTTTCAAACTATGGGGGGGATATCCTGCACATTTCCTTTTAGATCAGATCAAGCAGCAAATCATTTTCCTGTTTGCGTAAATTAAATCGCTGTGAGAACTCTCTGCAGACCAGAAAGACCAGCTTTAAGTTATTCTGTGCATACATGAGACAGCTGACATGCATGCATGCATCAGGCGTGAATATTAGGGTGACTGCATGCAAGTCTGTTAGTTATTGCACACATGCATGTGCACATTTGTCTTTTTGAGTATACATCGTGTGTATATCTGTGCGTCTGTGTGTTTACCTATTGATCCTGTCTGTGTGTCTGGTTGAACAGTCTCAAATTGATCTCCTCCTCTTTTTGTCTTGTGTAAAAACATCGTGACTGATTATTGACCTCAGAGTTCTCCTATTGTAATCTCCTGGGCTGATATCAGAACCAGAACAAACTGCAATTGCTGTCATTTTGTAATTTTGCAAACCAAAGACCTCTCATTGTAGAAAGTGTAACATTAAAAAAGATGTTGTGCTCATTCATTTCAGGTCTAAGCGAAGTTTTTATATCAACATGAAGATTTTTCTAAATGACTCACTGTCACCAACACAGCTCTAAAAACTCATTTGGCCTACATTGAGAAATAATTTGTTTACTCGATTAATCCAAATGACCACAGATAAAGGAACAGACAACACTGTGACTCTGTTTGACCATCGCTTACAGTGATAATAGCCATCACTGGAAGCTGATCAAGTCTGAATGGTTGGTATTGAATATCAATCAATTATGATCAAGGTCAACACTGCAATCAGGGTGTCCTACTTTGATTAAATCTCAATATGAAAGCTTGAGCCTCAGACTAATCCAGATAGAGTGGAGACTCTTCAGATAGAGGCCTGTAGTGATAGACGTAGGGAGATTTAGGGCTGATATGAGTTTATGTGACCATCCAAAAGTGCTGTTTAACACCAAGAAAATCTCCCATTGTAAAGACAGCTTGCTCTTATAACATCTTTAAAATAAACCACAAAAAGGTCTTAAGAAAAATGTAAACCTCCTCAGAGGAAGACAGAAAGACATGCTGCAAGAAAAAATAAAAAAGTGAAAGTCTGAGTTATCCGCAGTGTAAAATACTCAAAGACAACTAAATGTCTTGCATTCAACAGGTTAACAAATGGAAAAAGTCTCCCTTTTGTCTCGTGTTAAAGGAGATGATCAATATCACTCTCATGTCTGTATTATAAGGGTGATGGCCCATTAAACAGCCATTTAGCTTAAATCAGCTGGGAAGCTATTTGTTAGATCTTTTGAAGTTTAATCCATACAAAAGCCAAAGTGTAAAAAAAGGTTATGTTGACTGTGTGCAGACCATTCTTCAAGACTGCTCAAAGCCAAGTGATTCTCAAAGATGCATGTAGGTAAAACTTGTTTAATACGGGCATTGTGACGCCTGTTCCAGTCTTTCGACTTAGCCAAGCTAACCAGTTGTTGATGCTAGCTTTATATTGAGTGAGCAGACATTGGCATGGTATGTATCTGCTGTTGGGTGTAGACAAAATTTGTCATCATTATGTTGTACCGATACTCCAAAAAGACTAATATACTTAAAGTTCTGAAAGTTAAGAGGCTAAATAGTCACAATGGCCTTTATGAAATGATTGAATTGATGCAAGTCATGAAAATAGAATTTCATGCTGTATCAAGTTGAGGTGAACCTTATTTTAATAATACACCTCTATGTGTTAAGTAAGGCAGCATTGTATTTCACATGCTTGAACATGCATTAGTTAGGTTTTTTTTTATTTAATCAAGGATTCAAACTACTAACTGTGACTGCCAGCTGCATGCAGAGTTGCAGAAAAATTAGGCCACTGTAGATAGCAGACAGGTATGCACATTGTAAAAGCTATAAAATCCACAGACATACGTATTGGCATTTATCTTTATATCAAGCCACCTCAGTCAGTGGTCAGTGAGCCATACCTTGACACAGTAATAGTCTGAACTGGTGCCAAACCAAAGGACGGGGACCTGAAGCAGGTCAAGTTAATGTGTTACAAATTTAGGCTTTCAGTCCGCATTGTGAAATCTCAATGAGAGTATGTGCAAGGCGTGCAGAGCTGTCCAGGCAGAGAGGGAGGGTTTATTGTCAAAGGGGCTTATCTCAGCGATTGATCCTCAGGTATAAAAGGCTGTCGATGGTGGCCACTCAGTGTGGACATGCTACCTCAGCACTGAGCCTCCAAACCATCTACTCGCTCCTTCTCTTCACAGTTTATCTCCAACACCTTCTTCTTCATCAGCCATGGGAGTTGCATATAGCGTCGGAGAGTAAGTGAAAAACATTATTGAGACATTTAAGAACATAGGTGAGCTGGTTTTGAAAACTAGGATTGTAGGAAATTGGAAGTGATTTGTTTTGTTGCATTTCAATCTAACTGAAGCATGAACATGTGTTCTGAAACTTGTGAATCCCATTTCAACATGAGGGTTCTATATTTGCTCTTTTTAATGTTTCTGCGCAACAGTAGCATTGGGGAATTATTTTGTCATTTTATGGTACAGAAAAAAACTGCTGCAGTGCAGACTGAGGGGTCAAATGAGTTTTACTATTGTGTGTGTTAATGTTTGAGTGCATGTGTGACAGGAAAGAGAGGGAAAAAGAAAAGGGAAGAGGGAAGAAAAAGGGGTGGAGGAGCTTCTAGATTGAGGTTAAGTAGGCCTGCAGTAACAGTTAGTGTGGATAAACTTCCAGGATTTCAGCTTCAGCTGCCTGGAAGTGGCTCAGTTTAAGAGTCATACTGCAGCAGCATAAACAACTCCCAAAAGGGTTTCCTGATTTTCCACGAGCGTTCTCAGAAACTCTCGGCATGAGTAATTCTTAAAACATTTAGAGCATGCTTCCCTCTCCTCTTGGCCATGTCCACACGTGTTTCAACAAAAATCAGAGTATTACAGGGTGATATTTGATGAACTCATGCTCGCTCACTTTGCTGTGGGGGATAGAGGTTGTGCCAATTGGCATTAATGCATTAAAATGCATTAAAATTACATGTTCAATGAAAGTCAAAGATTACTCACTGCATTCCAGTGTAAACAGTGTAACCTGGAGTCTTTCTGACCTCATTGAATTATTGTTGATTTTTTTAATGTCTGTCTGTCTGTATTTCTTTCTTTTGAGCTCATGAAATTCAATACAAATCAGATCTAAGGCTCTGATTTGTAACACAATATGATGATTATCTGCCAGTAAACAGTGCCCTTTGCTGTCTCTTGCTTCTTCAGGGTTGACCACCTCTACACCTTCTTTGTTCAGTGGTCACCTTCAATATACAAGAAGGGCAACAAGAAGCAACCCCAGCCCCACTACCTCATCAGGGAGAAACACCAGAACCGCTACCTTGTCGTGGAAAAGGACAAGGTGGCTGTGATCAATAAGCTCCTTAGTAACCCTGCAAACAGCTCTGCAAAAAACTGGGAGGTAAGTTTCTGCGTCAATAACATAATTTAATATGAAACAAAGCTCTCTCTGGCTGCAAAAAGTTAACTGGCGCTTCACAGTGCAAACATTTCAAGATGGAAATCATCAAGTTTCATCATCTTACAGTAACTGAGTCAGTTAAGTGGTTGGCGGTCGTCCCGGACATTGTGGGAAATCCCATTGTGTCCACATATGGACATCCTGCCTCTCAGCATCCTGGAAGCAAATGCTGCACTTTCCTGTTCCAGAGAAAGGAAACTGTTCAGTGTACGCACCAGCCAATAAGAAACCCTGGCACTCAGTCTTCAGCCAATAGCATTTCAAACCAGGAAAGTGAAAGTTAACCAAGGGTATAAAAGTAATGGATGATGACTGGGTCTGCAAACAGCCATGCGGTACTACAGAGTGCAGAGACTGACAGAGAAATCCGGAGCTATGAAACTGCTACCAGAAAATATGAGAGTACTTTATTTTGCCAGTAACTGTATGGAGCCGTATGTCCAGGTAAGGCTAAAATGCTGCATGTTAACATTTGGACTTTCTGGATTTTGTAGAGAAATGTATGCTTTAATTTGAGAGTTCAACAAAGGGTTATTTTAGTCATCTTCTGCTCATCCATCCCTCCAAGAGATATCCGGCATCCAGATAGTAATTCACTTGTTCTGATGATGTGTTATGCTGACCCCTGAATCGTCTAACCTTCCACTCCATTACCATGTTTGCACTTAAAGTTTTATGTTTGCACTGCCTGTAGATAAGTCACCAATCTGCAAACCTGTTTGTAATTTAAATGGGAAACAAAAAGTGGGGGTCCATCTGAGAAAAGTTACACTATGCAAGTGTTGGATGAAAAGTTAGGTCATTTTTCTTATCGACAGGTTGCATTTGTGTTCTCTTTCAGATTGTCACTGTTCAGGAAGCAAAGCGCCGCCTGAGTCTGTGCAGCTCCGAGGACTCTGAGGCAGAAGAGCCCGAGTACCAGGAAGATAATGAGGATGTTCTCCCTGTGCTGGGCGACCACAGCCAACTGCTGGATGACCATTACCTGAAGAGGGTGAGTCTTAATCACTCAACTTTTCAAATTCAAGTGGAACATTTTGCATTCTGTGGTCGACAGTACCTATTTTCACATCTTGCAGTAAGACCCTTTTTTGAATGACAGCCTTTTCTCCCCCCAACAGCTTGCTGCCCACATGCCAGCAAGGACCCAGGGTTATCCATGGCAGCTGGTCTACAGCACAGCCACCCATGGGAGCAGCCTGAAGACTCTTTACAGGAACATGGCCGGCCTGGACAGCCCGGTGCTGCTGGTCATCAAAGACATGCACAAAAAGGTTTGCATCTTCATGATCAACTCCTTTCAAAACAAAGTCTGATACTTTATTTAACAATAGGACTGAGAGAACAGCTGTAACAAGCTACTGTCTTGCTACTTTCCAGGTGTTTGGTGCTTTTTCTTCTGATCCATTCAAAGTCAGTAAATACTCCTACGGCACAGGAGAAACCTTCCTGTTCAGCTTCAACCCTGAGTTCCAGGTAAGAGTGGAATCATGTCTTGTTACTTGTAGCACAGTTACCAAATGTATCCTCATATCGATGTTTAGGCACTCGTATTAGGCGAAAAAAGCTATTTTTTTATTTTCTTACATGGAAATTTCAAGACTTTCCCATTACATTTGGTTCTCAGTGTCTGATGTTTTCCATTTTCCATTTTTCCAGGCGTACAGGTGGAGTGGAGAAAACTCCTACTTTGTGAGCGGGAACCTGGAATCTCTGCAGATTGGTGGAGGAGGGTAAGATTTCTAGTTATTGATTGACCTTAAATGAATACAAGCTCAACTGGGGAAAATGCAACATTCGTTTCTGTCAGTGTCGTAAAGTAATAAAGAAGAGTAATAAAATCATTGCTGTTACCTGCTATAGTTAAACATCTAGGATTACAGTGCCTGTTATCTTACAACAGAGAACTACAGCAACCACTAACAGATGTTGCATTTAACCGTTTCTCTTTTCTCTGTCTGCAGGGGTGGATTTGGCCTGTGGCTGGATGCTGATCTGTACCATGGTTCAAGCTTCTCCTGTCCCACCTTCCGCAATGCATCTCTGTCCTCACACGAAGACTTTATCGTACAAGACCTCGAAGTCTGGACTGTGCAGAACTGATAGAAACTCTTGAAAAGAAGAGACACAACAAAGTGGATCCCATCATCTTGTATGGAGTCACAGAACTCCATGACTAAAAGGGGTACAAGTGGTTTAGCCACTACGATTGTACGACCTGATGGAGCAGCTGCTGTAATCTGTGCACCTAGCTCCGGCTCAGGTTAGCACATACACAGAACAGAGCCTGGTCTGGTGGTTCGGGGCTGGACTTAACATTGAGGCTGGTGTGATCCGTGCCTGCTAAAGATCTAAGTGGTTGGGAGAAAACCTGCAGATCTGGGCCCTCTCACCACAAATTACCAGCTAGTCACGACCAGCCCTGTGCTTGGCCCAGTGAGCAACTGGCATCTCAAGCATCCGAGGCTTTAAGCCTACTGTGCCCTCCAATTGATATAGAGTGCATTACAATACAAAGGTCAATGTAAAAATGTTGGACAAAACATTTGCGACTATTGTAAGAATATTAGGAATGTTAAACCCCCCAAAATGTTTAATCTTTTCCTGTCTTACAGCAATGTGAAACAGTAAGGGAGTTTATCTTTGAATGTACCTGTGCGTGTGTTTATGAGTGTGTGTGTGTGTGTGTGTGTGTGTGCAGACACCATGTTGTGGGTTGTATTTGGCACATACAGATCCAAAAAAATACTCAGGAAAATACAGGTTGTCTTTATTATTTTTATTTGTAATATGTATGAACACTGTAACATGATGGGAGCCGCACAGGCCTTCCTGAACTCTAGTTATTTTAAGTTTTTTCTATGTAAGGCCTGTTTTAATGGTCTCAGTTAACTAAGGCTCAGAAATATTTAATTGCACTATAAAAACGGATGATCTGTCACTTCTGTTTTTTCAAAAGTGCCAGCTTGTTTGCATAAAGGGGAAGTCTTTACAGGAAGTCCAAAGAAAACATCTAAGATTTTAAAACCTTTTTTACCTGTAAATTTGAATGTATTCCTGTTTGTTTCACAACTTTGTGTCTTTGAGACAGTGCTGGTACTGTCAGTGTCATGTTGTTCATATTTAATTATCAATAAACCTTTTTTGAATTAAATACCCTTTTCCTTGAGAAAGCAGTTGTTTTCACATCAATAACGACAAAACAGAGCAGACTATTTGATTCTTATGAGCTGCCACTTTTTTTAGGCTTTAGGACATAGCAATGGTTTTTATGGATGTAACTGTGTTATATGAAAAAGTAAAGACTAAATAAACACAGGCATGTAAAGATTAAGAGAACGAACACAGAGTACATTTTCTTCTTTAATTTTTTTACTAAAATAAGTGACATTGCATTGAAACAAGGAGTCAATAGAAAATACAGAGTCCCTCTTCAATGGGTCTGTGCTTCTTTATGAACCTCAAGCAGCTGATCAGGGAACCGCTCTCCATCATTTTATCCCTTATAGTGTGCTCAAAGTGATACAAAGAGTAGTTTTCATTTCCTTGAATTGCATGACTAGTAAAGTCAGCTGAAAAGTAACCCAGTAATGACACTGCAGGCATTTGTGGATTGATAAGGCCTTAGAGCCAATGTTTGTCTGACACGTTATCAGACAGTGGCAGGACAGTTTGAGTAAAGCTGCTCTTACTGTGTTCCAAACCAAATTGGAAGATTCGTTTTTCAAATATAGAAAGTAAAGGTTTCTATCATAAAGCTGTGATGTACATCCTGTCACAAATGACCTAAGAATTAAAAAACTTCTCATTTATTTGTTTTACAACAGAATAATCCCATTTAAGAATGAGAACTTGGATCACATGTTTCCATTAATGTTATGTTTCATATGATAATACAAGGAAATACAAATCGATTGAGCTTTGGAAAGTTTTAAGGCATCCTCCTTCTGTTCTAAGCAAGAACTAAACAGTTTCCACACTCCAGAGTATTTGGAATATGCCAAACAAAATATAGAGCAACAGTAGACGACAAAACCATGACGATAACCAAGTGGGTTGTGTGCAATAGAGGGTTGGAAGGGGAAATAAAAATCTTTTCAAGTGGGCTGAATGTCACAAGCTGGTGGGTGAAAAAGAGCCAGGTGCATAAGAAGAAATCGCACCACTACATTGTCTTTTTTTAGCAGAGAAAACATGATTAGGTACTCTCTTGGGCTGGGTGCCCTAAAGATACAGAACATCTTAGAGAGGACAACAGTAAGACACCATTCGAGGAAAAAAACAAAAAGTTTGATTCGGTGCCATAAATAATAAAATAAAAATGAATGAGGGCTCTCCAGTTTGCTGTAAAATGCTCTCTTTTTAATACCCTTTACACTAAGAAAACTTAAGACTGCCATTGCGGTCTTCTACTCAGTTCTGTGTTCACAAAAAGCCAAGAAAAATGTAATTGTTAAAGCTGCTGTAGGTAGCCACAAAGTAAACATCTGTTCAGAGAGAGGGACTTCGAATGTCAACACTATCCCTCCCAACCAGATTTCCTCTTAGCCCCCAACACAGATCGGCGTGTTCAGTCATGATAGTGCCGGACTCATAACCAATCGGAGGAAGTAGTAGGAGCTGCCCCTTAACCAATCAGGATATAGGATTGGAGATTAGCTATGATTGGTCCGTTATAACGGGAATGAGGGGAATAATAACATTGCTTTATACAAAGGTGTTGGAAAACGCAGAGATTTCGCAATAATCTCAAAATTTCTCTGCTTACCGATGAGTACCGATGGGCATTATGACCTTTTCTCCAAATCCAGCAGAAAAAAGTAACGCTTTTTACACCATTCCTACCAACAACAGCTTTAAATAAACCCAAAAGAAAACGATAACCTCAGCTAAGGTTCAAATGAGGTCAATTTAGGCTTCAAATACTGTCACAGAGTACAACGAGAACAAGTTTATGAAAAATCTTGTCTGAAGAAAGAGGGGGAAATAAACCTAAGCTATTCATATGAGTTACATATAACATTTGGATATTACAGTCAAGTCACATGGTTTTGTTGAACAACTTCGCTCTCTGGTGGCAGTTTTTTTCCTTTACACTCTCACTTTATCTGCGATCTCTCGGTTTTCCCTGTGACAGCTCGATTATCTCTGTGATCCATTGTGCATGTCTTAATATTGACAGATCACAAACAATGGCAGCTGTCGAGGCTAACGCTACACAACCTGCCCAGGTTGAGATCTCCAAAACGGGCAGCCTGCCAGCCGAAGGCTATGACAAGAAATGTATTTTCTGCAAGATTGTAAACAATGAAATGGGCACGGAGATTCTTCACAGTGTGAGACAATTGTAAAACTGATTAAACAAATGTTATGTGCCAAGCTAGCTAGCCTTAGCCTGTTATTTTTGTAAACATCTTTGTTTAACTGCAGAACAATTCACTTTGTAACATCGTCTGGCTTATTTAACAAGCAGGGGTTAAATATTTATTGAGACTATGAGCTGTTGGGCAACTTAACTTCTTAACTATTAAAAAGGGACAGTGAACAGCATCGAAGAAATGTTGATCCAAGGTAGTCTGTGCTGTCTTGGGTGCAGCGCCTCAAAACATGACGTCATTGTATGCACATCCTGTTAGAGTCCACCCTGCAGACAGATGTGAGTTTGGTCCTGATTACATAACACATATCAGCTACAACATTTTGTTTCAAAATGTCCCTCCTAAAGGACCGTAAAGAGTTCAGCACCTTTAATCATCCTGAAACACTCAACTGTAGGCTGCAGTTTGGAAATCACTGCTGTGAGAGGTGTTGAAGAGGGGACAGGGTCCAGTTATGTGACCCTAAGGGGTATTAATTTGACTCATAAGAACTGATGTGTAGGGATATGTTAAAAAGAGAAGTACACATTACAATTCAACCCCTTTTGTCTTCTTGAAGCCAATTACTTCCTTTGCATTTGCTGAGTTATTCATACCCTTGTATTGATTTTTCTCTGCTGCAGGATGAGGAGATCTCGTGCTTCAGAGACATCAAACCTGGAGCCCCACACCATTACTTAGTTGTCCCATCCAAACACGTTGGTAACTGTAAATCACTCAGCAAGGAACATGTGCCTTTGGGTAAGTTTGTGTTGTTACTAAGGACTAAGGGTGTCCCGATACACCCTTTTCACTTCGGGTATGATACAGATATCAGCACAAATCATACATACTTTTATTATTTATTTTATAGTATGGAATGTTAGAAAAGGTTTGATCAAGTGATATTACTCAAACAGAGAACAATAGTCAGCAAAAGTAGGAATGAGAAAAACTGACCCATGTATTATTAACCAATGGGTTACATACAGTTGAACCTTAAACATAAGAATATACTACAATTGAATAAAATATATTTAAAAAATGAATTGGAAGACCCTGAAAAATGGAATGGACTGCTTGCATGGGAGTGCTTATATCAGAGATTTTAGATGCAGGCTGATATAATCAGATACCATTTTTTTTGCTGATATTGGACCAATATCCAATATCAATATCAGATCGGGACACCCCTACTACGGACATGGGCTTACTATGAATAAGTATAAACAGACTACTGCATGTTGTTTTCCTCTTTATGATGAGAGACAGTTCCTCTGTATCCCATCACTGCATGTTCATATAGAAATACGTATATCTTTGTTGTCATATCCAGTGAAGCGGATGGTGGAGACAGGGAAGGAGATCCTCCAGAAGAACAACATAACAGACCTCAGTGATGTCAGGTGGGCCTTTTTGAGTGCTACTTTTGCTACTTAGTTAGAAGCAGATTATAATTCTAAGTATGGCAGTGTGACAAAACATGTCACTGAAGCAGCTTATGTCATTCAGTAAGGTTAAGGGTCAGCTGGATTTATCTTTTACAAACAGTGACTGACCCATTGCTTTGAGATGAACTGCCTCTCTGTTGACAATCAATTTTGATTATCAACACTGTACCTGTCTAGACAGAAACCCAAGCAAACAATCCTCAGGGATGGCAGGTAGAGATAAACATACTTATCACCATGGTATCTTCTTAAATTTAGAGTAAACAATGTATCGTATTTACCAAGTCAAGAGTGGAACTTAATCTAATGTAAACGGTTACAGTAACCTTTTAACTGAGTTATTTTTGTCCTTACTGTCACATGACCCCACTTTGATGATTTAACAACCAGGCAGCTGACAGTGAGCTATGTCTTTCCTGTTGAGCAGAGAGGCTTCTTACTATAAAAACTTCTCTTTGTTTACATGTCTGCAGGTTTGGATTTCATTGGCCCCCATTCTGTTCTGTCACACACCTACACCTCCATGTCCTGGCACCGGCCAGCCAAATGGGCTTCATGTCCCGCCTCTTCTACAGACTAAACTCTTACTGGTTTATTACAGTGAGTGTCTTCTTTATTAGTTATTAAAACATTGTCAATTAATATTGTCAAAGGATGAAAATAAATTAATCATCACTATCCCAAGTTTGCAGCACCATCAGGGTGATATACACTACCAGTCAAACGTTTGGACACACCTTCTCATTCAATGGTTTTTATTTATTTTAATTATTTTCAACATTGTAGATTAATACTGAAGACATCAAAACTATGAAATAATCTGGTTTTACAATAATCTGGATTACAACAGTAGTCAAATAGCCCTACCTCTGAACAACACAACTGATGGTCTCAAACACATTAAGAAGGCAAGTCATTCTACAAATGAACTCTTGACAAGGCTCATGTTAATTAGAAACCATTCCAGGAGACCACTTCATGAAGCAGACTGAGAGAATACCAAGAGTGTGCAAAGCTGTCATGAAGGAAAAAGGGGGCTACTTTACAGAATCTAAAATATAAAACATATTCTGCTTTGTTTAACACTTTTATGTTAATTAAAAAAATACATATATGTTCTTTCATAGTTTTAATGACTTCAGTATTAATCTACAGTGTTACAAATAATTAAAATAAATACAAATCCTTGAATGAGAAGGTGTTTCCAAACTTTTGACTGGTAGTGTTTAATTGGAAAAATTGTCCTGCTACATGTTTATCCAGGTGGAGTGTAAGAGCAGAAGAAAAGCTGTCGGTCTAACTTGTGTTCTGTCCATATCTTCTAATGTCTTGCAGGCAGATCAGCTGATTGAACTCCTCAACTCTAAAGAAGAGACTAACTGATCCCCCGT
Source organism: Notolabrus celidotus (assembly GCF_009762535.1). NCBI lineage: Eukaryota > Metazoa > Chordata > Actinopteri > Labriformes > Labridae > Notolabrus > Notolabrus celidotus. The sequence continues at coordinate 30,030,448 of NC_048283.1, read as the reverse complement.
TGTAGATCCAGTTCTTTGATTGCTGGACTGTTTAAAAGCGACTGTAGTTTCCACTATTGCAGATGTCATTTTGGACAAAACTCATTGAGCTGTCTACTTTGCTAGAGCTGCTGTCAGTATTTTAAACGGGTGAAATATGTCACAACACAAGACCACTAGAATTTGATATTTGTTATAAAAATGTTCAGTGTTAATGGACCAAGCAGTGTGAACTCGATCTGGTAATCGCCAAAGAAAAATATAAAGTTATCCTCTCTCTTAAGTGGACATAAGGGTGACCAGACATCCCAATGTAAATCCCCAACTAGTTGATTTATTGACATGTAGCACTGTCCTCATCATCTGATAACATGCATTTATTGCTGCAGTTCCTCTGAACAGTTATCGTGAAAAACTGACTTGTATACCTCATCTTCTGTGATAAATAAGAAAGCTGTACACACAGTAAGTTCATCAGCTGCTCTCTGTGTTGTCTCTTCCCTGATGGGCATTTTGTGGCCAAACTGACATCCCTCAAAGCACAGAGTAGCATCATTAATTATTAATGATGCTTCTCTACAGTGGAAGCAACTCAGTTATCCTCTAATACTGTAACACCCTGTAAGTCTGCCATCTGGTCTCAACAAGCACTGATACACAGTCAGGTATCTTTTGATATATGCTAACTTTAGTTTAATTTGATATGATGGGACATTGTGTTGAGACGTATAATATGAACAGTGTGTGATTATCCTATATTACTGTATGTAAAGGAATGTAAATACAGGAAATCATACTGTATGTACTGTAAAGGTGTATGCACTTTATGAATGAGTTTAATTTAAAATAAATCATGTCTTGCTACGTCTCAGTGTATTTCCATTGAAGTAACATATCAGTTTACACTCTCTCTCCTCATCATTAGTTTAACTACATCAGTCGGTGCTTACAGCTCACAAAGTATCAGCAATAACAGACAGGACTCTGTATCTATTTCTTTATTGTGATGCAAAACACAGTCCTTACACGTTATCTAAGAACCTCTACCTTTGCTGAAAACAAATATGTATACGTATGGCCATCACCTTAAATAGCAGCATATTTTATGGCATATGTGTCAGTACATGGTTGATGTTGTAGTTATGGCTCCGTTAAAACAGCACTGTTAGTCTCTACTTCTTATTTCAGTGTGGCACGATTTGAAGACTTATCAGATTGGCTTCATTTCAAAGCACGTGTAATAAATACATGCTGCAGAGCACTCAAGCCGAGTTGGGTCAAGTTCATCCTACAGCACCATATTGTCTGTCACAGGTAGCCTCATGTTCTCTTTGGCTTTGTGTCAGTGTCATTAACAATGCTGACTTTATTTCAGCTGCAAACTCCACGGTCTCTATATTAAAAAGATAGTGCAGCAAATATAAGGATAAAGGGTTCATTTTGGCTAAGATCAGAAGCTTCACCCAATGTTAACTCCAACATGGTTTGTTAAGTAACTTACTGTGAAGATAAGCATTAGAGATTATACAAACATGTGAGAATGGCTATTTTTTTAAGAGACAAAGTCACCTGCTGATATTAGGCTACAACCCCCCACTCCCTTTATCATTCTTACACTACATTAGTCATATTTCTATTATTAAGTTTCAGTTTAAGAACCTTATTGCTTTGCAAGCTCACAGATGAACATGCTAATGACTTCTATGGCTCACAAATGAGAATCATTCTAATTTCTCCTCAGCCCAAATTATTTCTGATCACACACATTCCATCACGGTACTTTAAATTATGTAAGAAAATAAGTTGTGTTTTAAAATAAAAGTGCCATACATGACAAAAAGAACAGTAAGTGATATTGCTCTATAAGAATCACAGTGAGTGCTGCCATGAGCTCTGTAACCTGAATCAAGGCATCAATTAACATTCAGTATTCTGATCATTGTAATAGTGTTATAACCACATGATCATCCTTCCCCTGCCACAGCATCTCTCCCTCAAAGTCCACCAGCCTCTGTTTCCTCGCTCTCAGAAGAACCCCCACCACTTTATTAGAGATGCTCACATAATGCTCAAACAGTTTCCCGAATTCAACAGCCATCTTCCCATCCACATCTTTGTCCCTTGGCTCTCCAATGTCCCTTATCACCTCACACAGCTCCTGAACCTCTCTAGAAATGTGTGTGTGAGCGTCTTTCCCTCGCTGATCTGTCATGGATCCCTGCAGGGGCCTCCCATAGTCATCCTGCCCCCTCTGAGGGACCACCACACTGGGCCTGGTGCTGTTATTGAAGGGGTTGGTCCTCTGGTACTCCTGGTGCTCATGAGACCACTTCTGCCAGTTCTCCTTTAAGCCCCTTACTGAGACAATGGACCCTGCAGTATCATCTTTTAACTGGGCAGCAGCTGGGACGTCTTCATCGCTTTTAAGGATGCCAGAGCTCTGGCTATTTGTCCCCATGGCTGATTGTACTGAGGAGAAAGTTGCACAGCTTTGATAGGTCATTTCTGCATGCAAGTGTCTTATGCTGTACTCATTTAATGATAGCACCTTACTGTTGTAAAAGCCTTATACAATAAAAAAATAAAGTTCAAGTGAGTTCTAAGATAGCTTTGATATTAACTAACTGTTGTTATCATGTTACTGTACTTAATGTTTTTGTGATTCATTTGTCTGCAAGAGTATGTGACTCTTTGGTAACAGATGGCTTAATCTGAACATCTTACTCTATTGACAGTCGTAAAAACTAAAGTGAAATCTTAACTTTGCCATCAAAAAAGAAGAAGTTAGCTTTGTAAAGTGCCAGCTTGTTATACACAACATTCAAGAGATTTACACTAAACAACAGTCAAACTTGTTTCAACTTACATGTCACACCCTGATTTAATCCTCCCTTCACCTGCAGTTACGTTTCATTGCATCCAAAGTTCATAAAACCAGTGTGGAGTCTACTGGCATTGTACACAACATAACAATACAGCAGCTCTGCTGACTGCAGCAAGAGTGTGGATGAATTTCTGTCCTGAGGCAAAAACACTGTGAATGACATCTGTCCCAGCCAATAGCCTGTTAGAGGAGATCTGCACAGCCAATCGTTGATCAGAGAAGCCAAAGAGGGTGCCCCTGAAGTAAAGCTGATTAGAGTAGAGGGAGAGGAGTTTATCCATGAAAAAACAAGGAGAGAGCAGCTTTTCTTCAAGTGAGAGAATAAAGTTAGTGTTCTTAAAAACAAAGGCATGTTCACAGGTGACGAGTAGCATAATTTGGGTAAATAGACCAACAAAAAACAGACAATTTAAGTTCTTAAACCATGACTAGTAAACTGAATGATAACAAATCCCAATCTAGCAAAATCCTTAGGACACATAAGTTCCCCACTTTAAGTATGCATGACAATGTGCTCTTAAAAAACCCAAATACTTTTCAAACATTAAATGAAAGGCGTTCTTTGCAATGTGTTGTATTGAAATGCAAGGTAGAACCGGGTAGAACTCATTCCTTTCCATTTATGGCCACTATGTCCTCATGCGGAACTTTGTGTTGGAGCCTGATTTCCAACCGGACGTGTTATGAATCCACAACAAAATGGCGACCACCTATAGTCGATCATGCCTCCAGTTTCTGCTACACCTTGCCCAAGATAACTTGGACTTCAGGTTACCGGTAACATTCAGATAATGTTGTTTTCGTACATTTTTTAAATCATTATTTTAAACATTAAATGAAAATTTCGTGAAAAGAGTAAAAATACTACCAACTCTCCTAGCTAGCTTCCTGCTAACTCAAAATGTAAACACTCGACACGTCTGTGTACTACACGTAGACTGTATAAATAAGGTACTACACTATCATTAGATATACTGGCAGTTTACACTGGCATGAACTATAGTTTCATTGTCATCAGGAATTTACACCAGTCTGTAAATCTTAATGTGTGAATTAGACCTGAATACTATCACGTCTGGGGAAGAGGACATACATGGACTTATTCTGCACACTTGTAAATACAGACACCACAGTTTTATTTATGCTTTAACCCCTATTTAAAATTGTACTCTACTTTTCTCTTGTTCCCTAACATTTACAAACTTTATTGAAGTGTGAGCTTACCTAGCAGACAATAATATGTCAGCCTTTCCTCTAACAAATGTTTCTATTCCTTAGGTATTAAAACTACGAGTATACATTAATGAGTTGTACTTATTTTTGCAGGAAATTAAGGCTTTGTTGGCTCTCAGAGGCAAACCCTTCCTCCCCGGTGTGAACTTCAAAGAAAAGGTTTGCAAGTGAAACAAACATACACAAATCCTTGTCTTATAAATCTCACCAGTGTTTCTGTTAAACTCAAGGTTCACTTTCACTTTATTGTCATTCAGTCTTATTAAAAAACATGAAGGAACAAAACACATTACTCAGGTCCAGCAGCATACAGAATAGATAGCAAGCAAAAAAATAGACTCTATAAATCAATAAATAAAATAAATAAATAAATACATAACCTAAAAGCCTACAGTTAGTAAATATAAAAATGTAGTTTAAAACCAGCGAGAAAGTGCAGTAATATGTGCATGCAGTCACAGCGGTAAAATGCAGAGAACAGACCTAGAGAGAAAGAGAGTTCACAAGTCTCACAGCTTCTGAACTTACCATGATTGATGTCCTCTCCTCTCCTCTCCTCTCCTCTCCTCTCCTCTCCTCTCCTCTCCTCTCCTCTCATCTCATCTCCTCCCCTCTCTGCAGTTTCCTTTCTGGTGTCTGGATGGGTTGTGTGAGGACGATGTACAAGGCATTTTGGCCAGATCTGTATGTGCAAAGTAAGTGTTTTAGCTTTGTGAGTAGACTTGTAATGGCCTGTGATGTGATGTGATGGGGTTAATTTGAAACACTATACACATGAATGTGTGTCTTTTCTACCTGGCAGTTTTTACATGCAGCATTATTCTTGCAGGTCCGCTATTGAACTATGGGGTCACGGACACACACACAGTGAGCTCAAAACATCCCTCTTGAACTACCCATCAGAGAACATGGTATGTGGTGCTATGGCTCATAGTTCTGTCCTGTTGAAGGACCAGTACCTGCAAATTTAGGAAAACTCATTGGTAACATACTAAGCTTGTTTGTTTGTGCTTTTCTTCCCCATTCTCCGACAGTTACCTTTCATGCAGAAAGACTCAAGCTATAGAATCAATGTCTACACTTTTAACAAGACTCTGGTGATGGAAGACAGAATCAAAAGGATTGATGTGAGTATTTCAATTTATGAGGGTTTGGAAACAATTGAATGAGTTTATATGAACAAAAATGTGTGCGGTGTGTCGGTGCATTTTTAAATTCCTGTGTATGTATAGAATGACATGATTTATATTGTCTCTCCAGGCTTTGGATTATCTCCCATTCAGGGGCACAGTGAGTCTGAAAAGCCCCGATCACACCTTCTGTTTGTGGGAAGACTACGGCACAGACCCAAACAACATACCTGAGCATCCAAACTACATCTATTTTGGCCGTTGGGTGAGATGCATTTGTTTATGTTTGATTTCTTAGAGTTAATCTGCAACTGAACACCTTTGCTGAGGCTAATCCAAACTTTTGTCCTTTAGACACCAGAGGTTAGTAGAGGAGTTACCGACACACATCTTCCACAAAGCACGCACAGAGTAGTCGGCTGCAATAACTGGAATCATTTATTGCTGACATGCTCCAGTTCACTTTCCAGTTTACAAACAACAAAAAACAGGCTTAAACGTAATAACGCAAATTGCGGTCGGAAAACTATTCCTCTCCACCATCTAACCCACCCAAACAGAGCAAATCACAGAGGTTACCTACCTGTCAGCGCACTCACTGTCACAGGCTCGAGGAGGAGCACACTCAAGTCACACACACACACACACACACACACACACACACACACACACACACACACACACACACACACACACACACACACCCACACAGATGCAGCGCAGGTTAACTCAAAACATTTCATTGTCAATTCTGGATAAGCAACTAGTTAACTCAATATAACAAATAAAGCTCATAAGGATAACATAATAAGATTTAACTCAAAATATTGTTCACACAAAATATCTATCTAAAGACACATTTTAAATCTGGCTCCAATATACTGGCCCCAAATTGTTGATGCCATAGCAAAACAATTATATAAATATTACTCTTAGGAACCAGAGCCACATTTAAACCAACAAAGATTAATCAATTCTCCAACTACTTGAACTTGATATCAGATCATTCTCCATTCATCATCCTTGTACTCTCCTGCACCAGATAGGAGATGGACAACGTGAACTGATCCGCTCGCACAGTGTGAAGAACAGACACTTCATAGGAAACACCAGTATGGATGCTGGACTGTCGTTCATCATGGCTAACCACGCAAGAGTCAAAGAAAATGACGTTGTATTTGACCCGTTTGTTGGTACAGGTCAGTTATTCTCTACACACATCTATAACCTCTGACCCTAACACACTGATGGGAGTCTGTGTCAAGAACTTGTCTTTGTTTCTGTTTGTTTTAGGGAGCCTGTTGGTGGCATGTTCTCAGTTTGGAGCTTATGTTTGTGGAACAGATATTGATTACAACACCATTCATGGCAAAGGTAGGTTCTGTCTTCTCAGGGCTCACATGTCACATCAGCTGACTGTGGTCTCCAATGCTGTGGCTTCATCTTAAACTTTTAACCAGCTGCATGCTATATTGCCTGACCATCACTGTTGTAAAATGCACATGTGTGTACATAAAAACATGCATTTGATAGGTTTGTTTTTTACGCTTTATTTATTTCATCACAGTATACATCTCAGAAAGAAAAGACATCGCAGTACATATTTTTTGCTGTGTAGTGCAGCCCCACTTTTAACGTCACAGTTTAGAACAAGCGTGCAGAAAATTGCGTTGATGTTCAGTGCTCTGAAGTGAAGACTTTGTCCAGATTTTCTAAACGTGCACTCCTCTTTCCTCTTTCAGGTAGGTCTAGTCGTAAAAACCAGAAGTGGCGAGGCCCTGATGAGAACATCCGAGCCAACCTGCGGCAGTACGGGACAGAGAGGATGTATTTAGATGTAATGGTGTCTGATGCTTCTAAGCCTGTGTGGAGGGACGCTGCGCTGTTTGACGCCATCATTACTGATCGTAGGTCACTGAGCTTGATCTCCACAGACTCATTTTTCATAAATGTGACAATAATGTAAACAGTGTGTGGTAAAGTTTTATTACAGGACTTGCCTCTTAGCTTGTCTTGCTTGTGACTCCTCTGTGGTTCTTTTGATTCCAGCTCCATATGGTATCCGCGAGTCCACAAGGAGAACGGGCTCCAACAGAGACAACGCTAGACCTCCTGATGGCATGTAGGTTCACGTGATGCTCTATGTCTACATTGACTTTAGTCCCACAGTTTTATTCTGAGTAACTTCACTATTGTTTTCTATTCTAAAGCTTTCTTTTTGCTTCACTCTGAATCTGTTTGTGTTTATTTGATTATTCTCTCTCAGCTATATGGAGTCTCACGTCCCAGTCTCACAGGCGTACCATCTGAGTGACATCTTCACTGATCTGTTACACTTCTCTGCACATCATCTGGTCATGGGTGGGAGGCTCGTCTACTGGCTACCTATCTACAGACCAGAGTGAGTGTTCAGACTTATTTTATGGTGTCATCTGCAGTTAATACAACTTATTTAGACCGATAAGAATGCCACAATACTGAAACTTTTATATCCCTAGATTTCTTATACTGACAGACAGCTCTTTGATCTATATCTTTATTATATTGTGTAATATTGTATTTTTATTGTTTGTTTAAAAACATGTCTCCATGTACAGCCATTTATAGCATGATACTGAAGTCCTCTAACAGGATGTTATTGTTTAAATTATACTTTTCCGTCAGCAGGGGGCAGGCTTACACTACAAAACTGAGTTTCAAAAAACACATTGTTGTGACCTCCAAAAGACTCAGACCCTCATGAAGCATAGAAGCTTTTTTTTCAATACATGAGTACACTGTAGAAAATATAATTACTACATGTCTGTGAAGGTTCTCAGTCATCCAAGTCCTTATGATCCAAATCTTGATCCAAAAGGTAACTGGACTTGGTTCAAGATTTGAGCATGTTTAACTTCTCGTTTGAAACCTTCTTCAGTTCTGAACTTGTTTTGAGCTTGTCTGTGAGAAAGCTTTATAATGAGATGTCAACCTTCTAATACTCTGTGAGAATCTGTCTATTTGTTTCACTTTGGGCTCAGTAAAGTGGCCCACAGAGGACTTCCAACTTTACCCCCCAAGCTTTTCTTGTATTAATATTAGATTCCCACTCCTATAAAACATCATCCTGCCGCTGTTCTCACCTGAGTGAATGACAGTGTTCTACAGAGTAGTAACAGGTGTGTTGAGCGGATTTACAGTAAACCACAACTGACATTGCCTTTATACGTTGTCCTTAATGGAGGGCTCTTCTGAAACAAAGTTGTGCATTGTTAAATGTCACAGGCTATGCAGAAAAGAAAGAGCTGACTTTGAGAGCAGGTGTTTGATTGTAAAGGTGTGAACCACAACAGAGAGCGGCAGCAACGTACGTTGGGGGAATAAAACCCCTGCAGGGCTGGCACTCCCTCTGGGCACTGATTTTAAGAGCAGGGAGGAGATGAGATAATCCTGCATCCTCTGGCTTTTAGTGTTTGTGTGCGTGTGTGTGTGTGTGTTTGTGTGTGTGAGTGCATGAATGTGTGTGTGAAAAAAACCCCACAGAAATGCAAACCTTTAGACCTTGACTAATTTCCCTGTCCGTTTGTCGTTTGCGTGCGTGCATCTGTACACATGCATGTATGTGTGTGGTCCTCTGTGAGAGCCCGTGCATACATGTGTGTCATCATGTTCACACATTTGTCTTTGCTTCTCATCTACCGGTGCCTGACTCTGTGCCTGTCAGAGCGCCGAGCCAAAATAAACGTCTGAGGCCAGGAGAGTCAGATATGTGAACTATCTGTCTCTGCAGTCTGACCTGTGCGTGCGTGTGTTTGTGTTTCTGTATACAATCTCATATGTGTAAGCCCAGTCCAAGCCTGTCTCCTGGGCCTAATCTGGGGCTCTGTGGGGCAGATATCAGGTTTCTGTCACCCCCACATACATCTATATGCACTTCTATGGCTCTGATAGAAACATGGGGGATTATGTGTGCTTCATTCGAATATGGAGGCTGTGTGTGCATGTGTGTGTGCATGTGTGTGTGATGACAGGTGACGCAAAGTCCTGTCAGCGAAATCTGGCGTCTAGACCAGGTCAGACCCCTTAAACTCTCTTCCCTTTGTCAGCTTTGAAAAATAAATGAAGGAAGAAAAAATATCAAGACGGATGATGGAAAATCCGTCATCACAGCCATAAAGTGACCTAATTACAACATAAACAGGCAGAGCAAAGAAATCAATGTTTGTATTGTCACAAGTAAGGTGATACATGTGTCACTGAGTGTAATCTAACCATGTTTTGGTTTTGAGGTCATACATTTTTATTTTAATATACCTCAGTGGACATTTTGATAAATCTCTCATTTCGAGGTTCTGGCACATTTACAAGAGGGCACTGTCCAGCGCTCAGACAGCAGATTGAGCCTGCATGGAAATGAGATCACAGACTTGTGCTGGCTGGTTTTTAGATATTTGTCCAGTAGTACAATTTGAAATTGTGCTTAATTTTCAAAATGCATGAGGAAATTGAACTCCAGTCAGTTGCCTCAGATGTGTTTTTTTTTTTTAAAGATTGAAGCGAGCATGCAGATTAAAGCTCCTGCGTGGAGTTTAAATCTGTTATGAAATAGGGGGCATTTCATCATTGACATCTATTTGATGATTATTAGATTAATCACCCCCCCCCCCCAACACACACACACACACACACACACACACATGCACACACACACACATACATCTGTCCCATTAACAGCCCATTTGTGTAGCCGTCTTGTTAACCAGCAGCAGGACGAGGTGCTGCTAGCAGCGGGCATTGTCAGCGTCTGTCTCGACCTTTATGTCGGTGTTTCTGTGACGCGGCGTGGTGTCTATGTTTACATTTTACAGCCATGCTCAGTCTCTGGAAATACGTGTGTAGTAGTTTGAGATTCAGAAATGGAAAAAATCGCTGTAACTGTCGCTAATGTTTTCTTCTTTTGTTGTTTAATGCAGTTAGCATTCTTCTTCTTCTTCTGTTATTTAATGTGGTTTGCAAACAGCTTTAAGACGCTCTGTAGCCACCGTCTAGCAGGAACACCGTATTACAACTTAGCACCGTAACAACAATGAAAAATTTTACATTTACAATGAGAAAATATTCAAAGTAACATTTTTAATAACTGAACGAATATTCGAAAATCATTATCTTGATAAGCGCTACATTTGACAATGAACAGGCAGCAAGATGAGATATTGGATTTAAAGTTCCTCAGAGGAGCTTTAAAGCTGGAGTTGGTAATCAGATTTAGATACACTTTTTGTTATACTGGTTAAAATGATCTTTATGTCCTGATGGCAATCAATACATAATGTGTTCTAAAAAAAGAGCGAAGAAAAGCTGCTATCTACAGCCGGAGTAAACCTGGGAAAACACCAACCAATCAGCCTTTTTTGGGTGCCAAAATTTTAAATCAATCAAATCCCGTCCTGCTGTTCTGCCCTCCTCCTGCGCGTACATTTCCCCGGCGTGCACTCTGATTCCCCGTCTCGAAGAATTAATGACATTTACTAATTCCTACAGAAAATGTATATGTACTGTAGCGTCCGTCCGGACGCTGTAGGGATGATGAGCCAATTCGTGAACACGTTGAGCTTTAATAACCGGTCACTGTCGGCCGTGATCACGACAACCAACAAAACAACAATCAAAGTTTGAATGAATGAAGAACTTCTCCTCTTGTCTCTCCTCTCTCCCGCTCACACACTCTACACCTCTCCTGATGCCTTCACTGACTGTCAACACTGTAGGAATTAAGAACATCTACGCTGAACATGTTTAACAAACAGTAGAGCTGTTACAGTGTTGTATGTGTTGTAACTTTTCTCCTGATATCGTGTCACCGGTACAACTGGATAATGCTAGAATGACAGTTGTGAGTGCTAACAGCAGCCATGTTTGTTTGTGTTTTTAACTTTCACTATGAGAATGTTTTGGTGAGGACCAGTTTTGAATCAGTCACCATCATATGGTCGCAAGTCAGCGGCGCTCGTGCATGTGAGTGGGGGGGGCGTCGTTTTGGAGGAGCTCTGAGGGAGGAGGGGAGGGGTTAGACGGAGTCCTGAGGAAATGCTACATTCAAATTCATGCTAGTTTTCCGAGACTACCAACCCCAGCTTTAAGATGATTTTTATACTTTTAAAATATTGTTGTTACACAAGTTGTACTTTATCTAAACTGCTTACGAATACAGGAACAACACATTCTGCACACAACATAGATATAGGATCTGTAGATATGTGAAACTGTTTTTGCTGTCAGAAGCAGTCAGATTTGTGTTTGTATTCAGAGAAAGACTGTCCACTCGTGTCTGTGTGAAGAGCAAAGGAGGTACAAGCAGCTGTGGCACAATTTAAACACACATCAGCCATCATCTGACAAGGAACGAGCTTCTTATTCATTTCCATGAATTTATCAAATCTCTTCGCTGCCTGCTCATAGGAGTCATCTTTCAATTCCAACTCCACTCTCACAGTTTGACTGTGAACAATGAGAAAGCACATAAAGGAGGAAGTGTTTGTCAGATTTATTTTATCGCAAACTGAAGGCCCCAGAACAATAGACGATGAGTTTCAATAGACAAGGTAATAGCTGCTGAGTTCCCAAAAGGGTCCAAGTGACAAAACATGCATGTTTTAAATAATTTGTTCTGCTTTTTGCCTTCATTGGATAAGAAAGCTGAAGAGAGGAATCACATTTAGAGAGGAGAGAGTGGAGATGACATACAACAAATAAACCAAGGCTGGAATCGAGTCCAACCAGCAACCAGCAACCAGCATGTAGAGGACTTAGCCTCTGTATGTGGGGCTCTCAAATGATATGATACCTCTTTCCCACCCGCTCGAGCCTGTTGAAGTGGCACGTCATGACGTCAGATTTACGTGAACGCTTTTCCCAGCAGCTCTAGCACGAACTTTCCCTCACAACATCATTGATGGCAGACAACGGCAGCTTTGCCTTGGAATCCATTAGTCTCTTTTATTTTGTCACTGCAGGACAATGGCGGAAACACGTTTGGTTTGTGTTTTTGATCATGGCAACCCCGCCCTGATGTAAGCGGTTCACGGTTCTTTTCCCGTCCGAGAGCCGCTTCACTCACAGTCGAAACCCAAAAAAATGGTTCTCAATTGAGCACTGGCTCCGAACCGGCCCTGAAACTGCCTCGGTCAAAAAGGGGTATCACTTAGTCAGCACTCCTTAGTAGTAGCTTTAAGATGCAATAAAACACTGACCATAAATAGAAGACAGTTGTAGAGAAATGTGAAATATAAAATGTAAGTTGAAGATGTTGAAGTGTGAAGTTCAGAGGCTTCAATGTAAAAGTGAGCTCTGAAGGTGAAATGCAGTGCTAGCCTTCACTGAGCTCAAAACATGCTCCTGATGGTGGATTGGCAGGAGAGAATCATCCCTCGGCTGCATCACCTCTCGTCACTTTGACGACCCTGCATTCCACGACCACAAAGGCCCACATGCTGCCATGACAACAGGGCAGACAAACAGTGATGTACAAACCTGGCTTTGAGTCGGGACTGTTGTTACTATGATGGTGGTCAGGAAAGAGTACTACTGACGCAAATATGCAAACACATACATCATCGCTGTTAATAGGGCCTAACCAGCCTGGCTCATGATGACAGAGACAGCAGTCAACCTGTCAGGTCACTTTTTCCATCTTCATCCTGAACTAAATGAGCTGCTTTAGCCTCAACACCTTTTTGACTCTTCTCAAGTTTATGTCTAGAATTATTGTTTTTTAATTGCTGCAGACAAAAGCACGCAGCATGGACTTACAAGAACCATAAAACACAACAGACAAGAGCAGCAACATAATCAGTGCTCAGGAAAATAATATCCTTGAGTTAAAATATGTCAAACAAAAAATGAACACAATCCTTCTCTGCAGACTTTTGATCTGATGCATGTTAAAGGTACATTAACATTCATGCAGCACAAAAAAACAACAAAAAAGGAGAGTTAGTGTTGTCTCTGTTGTCTTCGTTGTCTCCGTTGTCTTTGCTCCAGACATTTCAAACACTGATGTGTAACTTGGAGTGTGTGTGTGTGTTTTCCCTGCCCAGGTACTGTGAGGAGATGGTCCCTCTTCACCCGTGTCTCCGGCTCATCAGTAACTGTGAGCAGACTCTCTCCAGCCACACATCGCGGCGCCTCATCACCATGGAGAAGATCAAGGAGCCTGAGGTGTGTTCACATGACTCTTCATGTTTGCAGTTGAACTATAAATTAAATTCTATTAACTCAGACGCAAAAGTTGGAAAATCAACTTAAAACTACTTTGACAATCTTTTCCTCGACATATGTTAATTAACGGAATATCTTAAAATACTGTTTTAGATGTGTTGGCACCGACGTCCCTCTAAAATCAACGTATGAGTCTTTGCGACGAGTACATTAACCTCTAAATTAGTGAGCTAAATAATCATTGAAAATAATCAATAGTGACCACTCTAGTTTTACAGGAAGCTTTAGTTTGTAATCATTTTCATCTGTGCTCTTTTTTAACCAGCAGTTATATCAGTGTGTTCATAAGTGTTTGTTCTTTATTCCACACACACACACACACACACACACACACACACACACACACACACACACACACACACACACACACACACACACACACACACACACACACACACACACACACACACACAGTGGCACAAATGTACACTCACTTTGTTGATTTCAAAAGATGCTGAGAATAATAAATAAGAGATAAAACAAGATAATTATGGAACATAGAAACACACATTTCCTCTTGTTTAGCTTCAGAGTTGACTGCATGATCTGATTTTATTTGTCTTTTTGGAATGATATTTTTTGGTTTTATTTGCTATTGTTCACTCTGTTTTAAGGCTGCTGCTGCTTGCAGTGACACATAATCCCCCCGCTCAGCTGTGTACTTCTTTATGAGCCGCTGAAGTAAATATATCAACAGACTTTAAACAAACTTAAAGTGGACAGTGGTTTGCTTGAGGGTCCAATGCTTGGAAACCAAGCCAGAGCTAGTCCATGCTGCCATGTTGACACTGTCATTGTCTCAAGGTGGCAGTCCTGTTCTGTGATCAACAGAGTTAAAGGGACAACTTGGGTTTTTAAATATTTGCCTCACCAAACATTCAGTCTCATAGATAAAATCCTTTAACACCCTGCTTAATTTTTAAATGATGTACAGTTGTTGCTCTTTGATATATAACAGCCTGTGTGTGTGCTGCAGAGTGTGTACTCTGGGTTTCTGTGTGAGCGAGAGCAGCATCACAGATATGACTCAGTCATTGTAAAAGTGGAGCATGTCTGCTGTCCTGCTCTTTCATTCTTTTTAACTACAGTTCACATAAATGTTTTAAATGCATATTTACATGAGTATGTGTCATGTTCATGTTTGTAGGGTGTGCGTGTGTGTATGTTTTTAACATGTTATCCCATAGCAGAGATGCTGTCTCTGTCTGTCGGGGGTAAGTCATCACCATCTGGCTGTGATTGTCTCCTTCATACTTAAAAACCCTGAATGGTCTAATCACACGTCATATGGAAAACAATCCATCTTCGGATGTGACATCCATTTCACTTCATAACCACAAATTGTTCCCATAATGGGCCCCGTATGACACGCACAGAGAAACACTCATCTTTTCTGGCTTCTTTCTTTCTATGTTTGCAGTTTCCTCTTCCTAAAGATATCTTTTTATAAACCTATGTGTAGAAAACACCAGGTTTCACCTCCCAATGTGGTTATATGCTTTTTAAACGTGTGTTTGTTCACACTGTCGCTGATGTCTTCACAATAAGTAGGCCGTCCTAATTGCTGTTGATGTTTTCTTGTGAACAGTTACAGAAAAGTCTCGCTGAAACTTCATTTTTTTTCTGATTCACCTGGTGTGACAAAGTGATGTGAACCCTGTTTCACCTTCAATCCAATGTAACACTACATACTTATACCCCTCCACCTGTATGATTGTTGGCAGAGACCAAGTTGATTTAACCACAGTTTAATTTGTTGTTGTGTCCCTCTATGCTCATTAATTTTGGGTCATGGTTATTTTGTCAGTCATGGTTATTTTCTCTCAGTGTGGTCATGGAAACCGTTTCCAGGTCGCTTGGCAGCATCAATAAGCAGAAGAGAGGTGTTGCTGACAAATGACAGGCCAAATGTTACAGTCATCACTTCCCCCTCAACTCACCTCATTATTCCTCTAACCAGCACATCTCTTCCTGCCTTCATCCCTCCATTGACCTCCAGCAGCTATCTTACAGCCAACACAAACTGTTTAACTGTGGAGTTCCTAACAGTTCATATTCATTATTAATACACACCAATAGGGTCCTGTTCCTTTGTGCAGACATGGAAAAAGTTATGCAAAAATGACACTGACGTACAGTGTAGTGGGAGTTATCTCTTTAAATGGAAACATCACCTTCATATGATCATCCTGTGTATTTAGAATGAATACAGTGATGTGAAATATCTGGTCTCACCACATGCCATGGGGAGAGCTAACACAACCCAGGCTGTTACCAAGGTTCATCTTCAATCTTATCTTAAGAGCTACTTTAATTTTTTAAATTGGAGTTGCATTTGCTCCTGGAAGTATGATAAAGTCTTGTTATCTCCTTTTAAAGGGAAGTTAAATAGTTAAACATACCAACTCCACCACATTGGGAGAAACATGCTGCAGTTTTAGATTGTCACTAAAAATTGAGCTAAGCATTAGTTCAGGGAAGCCACGAAGTCAAGCTTGGCCCACAGTACATCAGCTGCTCTTAAGGCCAGTCCCTGTCAGCTGACAGCTCAGCTGATTACATCTACGCATCAAATAGGCAAATAACAAACTGGGTGCTATATCAAAGCTGCCAGCCTTGCTGCTTCCCCTGCAACCGGTATGCAAACCACCTCCACCCAATCACCTACTTTTATGCTGTGTCTGATTTCACCAGTGCCATATGTATAGTCACAGATGCCAGCTCTGTTCTATACCCCGTGGATCTTTGCTGCTGCTCTCCCTGCCTTGGCTTTTCATGTATGCACATGAAAGAGAGGGGAGTTGTGCTCACCCCGCCTCAGGCTTTTGCATTCCAAGTAGGCATGTGGAAGGGCAGGGAGCTCCCAAAACATGTCATACTGCTAAATATAACTTCATACGTGCAAATAATGAATTCTCTTTGATAAGAGAGGTCCTGAATGAATTAAGTTTGGTTTGAAAACCTCTGCTACTTTCTCTTAGGGGGAATTGGACAGCCTGGCTCATCTAGCAGACCCCCGCCTTAGCCCCTACCAGGGACACAACGCGTTCAGAGAGAAGTATTTCGGTGGACTCAACAAAAGGTGTGGCAAGGAGGAGGACAAATCTAATGTCAGTGGAGAGTGACCACCTGAGATGAAATCAAAGGAAACTAGAGAAAGGAACACAATCAGGTTATAGATGGACTAGAAGATTTGTGTCTTTTTTACCTTTGTCTCTGTTTTAATTATGATTTTTTTGTATTACTGTACTTAATGCTTTTCAAATAAATGGATAAAATAAAAAAGTGTTCTTTCATGGCAGCTTCTACCTTATTTGTGGTGCACATCAACTAAAGCCATGGTCCTGCTTAATTCAGACAAAACGAGCATGTTTAGGCAAGAGAGGCCTCCCTGTGTAAGTAAGAGCCCAAATGACAGGGCGTCCCCAGCTCTCCACACACCACTACAGTTAGTCAGCAGCTTTTGTTGTTTTCCAACCACAGTTTACATCCAGCCTGGCTCATTATTCATCTCCAGAGAGCCACGCAGCAGGACTGCATGTACAATCCCTCTGCTCTGTTTATCTGTTGGGCCTCTGCCTCTGCAGCACACTTCCCTGTCTGCCCAGCTGCACGGGGAGAGAGTTCCAGGCTCCATCACATGATACCTCGCTAAGCTTCAAATGTGGTGCATGTTGTTTACAGTTCCCAGAGAGCACTTTGTTGTCTATCATCAATTAGTAAAAAGGCTCTTATTTCTTCACTTAACACTTCTGTTCTCTCTCTCTTTCTCTCTCTCGCTCTCTCTGTCTCTCATTTGTGTGTTTTGCCACAACAGAAGACCTCTTTATGTTGAGAATGGGAATTTAAATGTAGACCCTAACTGTTGAAGGGTGCTGTGTGTGTGTGTGTGTGTGTGTGTGTGTGTGTGTGTGTGTGTGTGTGTGTGTGTGTGTGTGTGTGTGTGTGTGTGTGTGTGTGTGTGTGTGTGTGTGTGTGTGGTGTGTGTGTGTGTGTGTGTGTGTGTGTGTGTGTGTGTGTGTGTGTGTGTGTGTGTGAGAGAGAGCTGCCACAATACAGTTGACCGTGTTCACATGAGCCCTCCGTCTCCAATGATGCAGACCATAATTAGGGAGGGAGAGGGGTTCTGGGGGGTTCCTCTCTGCACCACGTAATGCTGTCCAGACACTGTGGAGCTTCAGTTTGTGTGTGTTTACATGTGTGTTTGTGTGAGATCTGCTTTTGTTTAATGTTGGATGGTAACTGCAGCAGAACAGTTTGTCGGTGTAATCCAGTGGCAATAAAATAATTTGAGACTGAAACTGTAAACAACAGTGATATCTAAACAATTTGTTTGACGGTTTGATTCTGTAATCCTCACTTTTCTCCCCATAATCCTTTCTTTTTTATACACAGGGAAAAAATTGAGCCTTTTTTTTTTCCTCGATAAAAAAACAGGCTCCATTCTCCTTTGCTCAAAATCATCTATCACTCACCACTTCACCACTAGCTCTCCCAGCCTCCCCTTCACCTCCTCACCCCCCTCACCTCTGCCCTCCCCTCCTCTCTCTGTAGGAGGAGAGGGTTGCTGTTTTGGAACGATGGGTCCTGATTAAACTCCTGTGTGTCTGAAAGTGACCTTCAGACTGCTGAATCAGGTGGTACACTATGAGAACCAAAGGGGAAAAAAAAAATACACACAGAGTGAATATTGTCCACCCTACACCTCATTTATAAGTTTTAAAGTTTTCTGTGAAGCCGTCAGATTGAGGTCTTATACACTGAATAACTCAGACTCATTTTTTTAATTGTTTGTTGTTCAATGCACAACTGACACTACATTTTGCACACCACTGGAGCAGGACAACACAACCAAAACAAAATTGAATAGCTCCTTGCCTGAAGAGGGTCCTCACCCTCCATGCTCTTGTTCTTGGTATCAACAGTTAAATTGAAGAGACAGTAGGAACAGAGGACCTAATTTAGAAAATGTCGTAGAAATATGGGAACATAGGGATGACCCTGTGGTGCTAGCTTTGCCTAACTTAGCCCCACTCAGCAAACCAGTGTGACATTGTTTACTTGCAGACTCTGTGATCTTGTGTTGAGCCCTGCAAAATAAATTGTGGTCAGTTTTGGCAGTTTTCTGAGTGTTGTCTCGACTTTAGAGCAGTCGGTTTTGATGATATTTAAATTTCTGTTTCAACAACCAGGGAATTATTCTCGTATAGAACATCCTTGATATTTAATGCAGAGACATGTAAGTTCAATATATTTTAAAAACTAACTGCAGAAAATGGGACAGGTAAATTTAATTAATGTCAGCATATTTTAGGACAACAGAACAACATGTGCACAACTCACACTGCTCTCCAAACTTCAGGGAGGAGCCCTGCAGTCAGGTGCAGTGATGGATAGTAAGTGATTACGCATCCACTGGCCTGTAACATTAGCTCACACTGATCCATTTTCACAGAAATGTGCAGGGCGCCAAAGAAGATCTAAATGTGTGTGTGTGTGTGTGTGTGGCAGGGTGGGAAGTGTGAGAAGGGGTGAGATTGCAACTTCATAGCACACAGCTGTGTGTCCAAGCTTCAAACACATACACACTCACACACAGGGACTGAACATATGTGGCACAGGTGCACTGCACCTGTCCGTAGCCAGGGGAGTTTGGACACCTGCAACTTCCCCACCCCTTCTTTTCTCTCACCCTGCCTCCCCCGCCCTCAGGTCACCCCAGCGCCCTCACACAACCCGGGAAGCCCTCTGCAGCCCCTCAGTTGTTGATGGAGGTAAGGTGAGAGCTGTTATCTCAATGTCTGGGAGGAGAGGTGCAGCAGAGGAAGAGCCATTACAGTGCCACAAATCACCACAGGAGTCCCATCTCACACAGCTGTGTGAAACCTAAACCATGCTTTAAAAAAGTGGAAGAGAGGGAAGAGGGAGCAGTCAGTAAAGAGGGGGTGGCTAAACATCATTAGTTTTCTATATTAGTCTTACAATCAGTGATAGTCGCCTTAATGCATCTTACTCCAGCATACATGATGAAACTGAGAGCCACTAGATGACAGCCTTGAGCAGAGAAAGCCTTCAACATTTTCGCCTGAGGGATCTGCAGAGTTCCTGTGTGAGCTGTGCGTACTGTCCTCCAGCCTGCAGACTGTTTGCCATACAATCAAAGCTGCACAGCCTGTAAACAAACAGTTCAGGGGCCAAGCTTTTGAAGTGATAGAGCCATGGTTGAGAAAGTGCAGAGCCACTCCAAGCACACAACATCCTCTTTAAAGATACTAGCCTGGAAGTGGTGAAGGTTGTTGGCCCAGGAAGTAAAGGGGTGACTGAACGGCTTGTCACACAACTTCCTCATCCTTCTTTCACCTATCCGAGGCCCATTTACAACTATGTTTCACTGTTATATCATCATGCAAGGATAATTTTTTTTCACATAATGATGCCTGAGGAAACTTTGCAATGACCAGTAATGCTTAACTTTAAATAAACTCACAAATATCCCCTTTGGTGGTTAGCACTGATCCTTGGCTTCCTGTTATTTTCCAACATTGGACCCGTAAGTCCTCCAGAACACTTCACACATACATTGTTGATTTAGTAAAATTACTTGTTTGTCTGTGTGTGGATGTATTTATGTGTGTTTATAGGGTCATGGCGCTTAATAGAACCGAAAAAAGTGTTTGTAGCAGAAACAGCAGAGAGGAAACGGCTGAAAACAAACAGCCATGTGTGTATTTTGGTGTCTGCATGCGTGCCTCATTTTGTGTTTATGATGTTTGTGTGGGTTCTTGCGGTTGTCACTGCTGTTCTTCATTAATGAGAAGAAACCGCTGGATGGCTTCCTCACGCCCTTTTTTAATGACTCTTAACTGCCAAGTGGGTACACGCACACACACATACACACACAGCTAGGATGGCAAACGTGGTGACTGTGACAAACTTCCACTTCTCCCCCTAGAAGAGCCATAAAGCACTAATTGGGCCTAATATAGGACACCAGTGAGGATGTAGCCATTATGACAGCATTTCTCTCTCATTCATACATTTTCCCAAGCTTACCTTTTCATTGATACTGGGAATGTATCCCAGCATGCATTGAAGTGGAGGCATGGAAACAGCTTGCACAGGTTATTAGTGTGTTATTGAGCAAACACAGGCACACCCCCTCACACTGACATTCACATTAATGAGCAAATTTGAGTCTCCAGTCTCAACAGATTTTCATATTAGCAAAGTGGGAGGAAACTGGAGCTGCCAAAGGAAATATTGAACACAGCGAGAACACCACAGAGAGGAAATGTTAATATCCGCAGCGCTTTACATGAAACATCAAGTTTGCAGCTGTTGAAGACTTTTTCGTTCACTTTACAAGACACCAAAAAATACCGGCAGATTCCTATTTCTGTATTTCATTTTGTTCCTGAAGCCCTCGCTTATCTCCTCCACCTCCAGCCCACTTTGCATGGTCACTGCAGCCCCCTCATCGTCCCTCTGCCTGAAAAATTACATCTTTCAGGATGAGCTGCTCTGCCCCTCAGCACTGAGGAGTGCAGGCCTGAGCTAGGTTTGAATGTCAGCGATGCAACTCAGTGCCTCTGGAGAGGGTCTGATTGAGGTCTAGGAGCACTGTACCTGTGTGTATGAGTGTGCTAGTCATTCGTGTGTTCATGAGCATCCCTGGCTGTGTATGTATGGAGTTTGAGTGGAATGTGATGTACATGGGGGTTTGTGTTAGTCAGAGCCAGGATACACGCATGCATGACGCTCAAATGTTTGCTCCTCAGGGACCTGCGGAGACTCTCACACCCCTATCTGTTCTTGGCAACACACTCACACCTGTCATATCTGAGACTTGTCCTGCTCACCTGCCTGCTGGTTGTTTCTCTGTGTAATTGTTTCTCTTTCTGTGTTGTGTTTATGCTGCTTGTCTTTGTCTGAACACACTTTCTCTGTCACTGCCATGATATCCTCTCTCTGTGATTGTCCTGTGACTCTTCAGGCCTATGAGCTGTCTGCAATCTTGCACTCAATGCAGGTTGTATTCTAACTTAATCCACATGAATGTTAACCAGCGTATCAGTGTAGTCCTTTTTGTATATCACATCTAGCACACAATAATAATAATAATAATAATAATAATAATAATAATAATAATAATAATAATAATAATAATAATAATAATAATAATAATAGTAATTCATAGAATTTATATAGTGCTTTTCTTAGTACTCAAAGTCGCTTAACATAAGATGAGAACTAAAGAAAGAAAATAAAACACATAAATAAAAACAAACAAAACAGGGACAGAGGTGGGGCGGGGGGAGAGGTCATGTGTGGTATGCTTTTTGGAACAGGTAGGTCTTGAGGTGGTTTTTGAAAGAGAGGAGAGAGTCAGAGTTACGGATGTTTGGAGGGAGAGAGTTCCAGAGAGTGGGGGCAGCGATGGCAAAGGCTACATATCATTGTCTTCTATTTTATCTGTTATTATAACATAAAAAATGTTTTGTTCTAAAGTTGTTTTTTTAAATCCTGCCACTACCAGTTCATGCACACGTGTATCCTGGCTCCCAGATGGATGACACTTTTCATTTTCTAATTTGCCATGAGTCTCAGTTTAAGTATCACACACTCTCATGTGGGAGAGAGGCGCTCTGTTGGTCAATTTGGTAGGATGAAAAGTTTAAGGGACAATTAAGCATCTGGGGGAAAAAAGTCATTGTCTGTTGCTATTTTGCAGAGTTTGTGGATAAGTTTAATGCCACTCTTGAATCTATCTCTTACATGACAATAAATCCAGGCAGTTGCCTTCAGATAATGAGTACCACTATCTATGATGCTTACTTGTTAACATGTTGTATATCCTCTGGCACAATGTTTGCTCTTTTTACAAGTTGAATGTAAAGCTCAGGAGAACAGCTGATATGAACAAGTAAAGTAAATAAGTGCTATATAAAATATTACTACTTTTACTTAAACATGATTAATAAGGCTGAAGTTAGACACACAAGGAACTGCATGCCCAAATGATAATTATCTTCAGCTGTATCCCCTTGTTTTAAAATAAATGACATTCCTACATACATAAATCAATACAATAAATACAAGTATAGAATAATTTAAGCACTACCTTATAAAAAAAGTCTTTAGTATTTAGACAATCATATTTTTTTCTATTAAGCCTCTCTGATCTGATTAATCTGCTCTCATAAAAGTGCTTGGATGGAGCACTTCTTTAACTTCATTTTCCTCTCGACTGCTCTGTGCAGCCAAAAACCACCTCGCCAGAACCTGACAGTGTGGAACTCAAACCAAATAAACCTTGTAGATTTGAGTTAGTGCTTGTTCTTGTTGTTACAGCTTTTGGTTTGGCTGAGGTTCGGACCAACACTGACTTTCATCCATGTAGCATTCAGAGCTGCCCGGAGCTGCAATGATTCTGTAGAGCAGAATGAAAACTGAAGTTCAGTGCTGGTAACATGTCATAAACATACGTTTCTAAACAACATCATTTGCATCTCAGAGTTCATTTGTCTGTATGGTCTGAAAGGGAGACATGCTTGAATCTTTGGGTATTTTATGCAATGTAATGAGGTTCTTTAATTTCTTCCCTGAGCAACAACAGGCATGATGTGGGAGGAAGAGGACTCTTGAGACATTTTAACTGTTGATATAAAATAAAGTGTTATGGGCAGATTAACACAAAAACACAACATTCACAAACAAACCACACAACCTGATGTTTATTTTTGTTCCTTTCTTCTCTTTCTGTGTTTAAACAATGTTGCTATGCTACCTCTTCTTGCCATAACACCATAAACAATTTGCAGACCGCAAAGACCCTGCTGTCAACTCCGCTGCTTGTTGGAGTGCCAGGTTGCTAGGATATCCAGTGCATATAAAATGCATATATTTTTTCTTTTAGTTTTTGGTTGTGTGCACCTTTGTGGTTAATGTGGATGACGGGGGCAAAGAAAACCCGATGAACCCGATGAACTCACTCTTTCACCTGGCAATGAGCTTTGATGTGAATGAAGGAAGTGTGTCTGAATCTATAGTGTGTAACACGAGGCGGCTGGGAAATTTGTTGGAATTGTTTACGTTGTGTGTTTGGATATTGCATGATGAAAAGTTTGTTGCTGTTTTTTCTGTCATCCTTGCATAGCGTTTGTTGAACATTTTGAGGTTTTATGAATCTAAATACATAAGATATGTTTGTGTAAGCTTCGGGGTGCATGCAAGAGCATGTTTATGTATATAGGTTTCTGCACAGGCATGACCTTGTTTGTACTCCTGTGATTTCGACTATCTGTACAGTCTGTCTCATGGGGGCTTTCCAGAACACCTCTCTCTTAACAAATTTTCCTTCCAGCTGCAGCTGCCCTCATTGAAATCTGCACCCTTCTTGTTCTTTTGCTCCTCTGATGCTTTTTTTACCTGCCACACTCATGCAATGATTCAGCATCTGCCATAAAGCAGCAACCAGCTCTGCTCGTCCAAAAACCACCACTCTGTTATATTTGGATTTGATTTAAGTCAAGTTGCTACATGGTCATTCTGGCCAGGGGTTTATCCACATGTTCTAACAAAAAACATGTGAAAAGGTGAAATAAAATAAAATACAAATGTCACCAAACATTTTAACATTCATTATTTTAAAATATTGTCACGACATGAGTCCAGTTAGGGTTAAGGGAAATAGTCAATGTCTTTATTCTGTAAACATTACATATTTGGCTTTAAAAAAATCAAATGAAACGGTTCAATATGCATTTTGTGCGAAAGCTTTTGACCAAAGTAGTTCAGTTTATGAAGATGTCTTTTCTGGGGTCCAAACCGATATGAAACTGAGGCTCCTATAGCTCTGTAAGAAGGCTCCTGTTGGCTCTGGACTTCCTTACACTTCACAGTGGGTGACAAATGAGTCCAGGTTTCAGCAGCACAGCAGGATGTTAAGAGAGAGAGACCGTAAAGGTCCAAAGACAGGTGTCGGCTCCAGGATGAAAGCACATCATTGTGACATAATTTTGGAACAGTCATTTGATGAAATATGATTTTTTCTTTTGGCATAGATTTCAGAGTTCTGTGTTTGTGGTTGTGAACATATCCGTGTGTCAGTGTGTGTGTTTGTGTCAGAGAGTGAAACCCCTGTGGTAACGAATTAAGTCCTTGCATTACAGCCTTGGAATTGGACCATCACTGAGCACTCCATTAACATTATGCTCAATTTTTCAGTGGGCTTTGGCTTCATGCAAGAAAAAAGTCAATGTTTGGTATACAAAAAGCAGTATGTTGCAATGCTGGATCCCATTTAAGGACAATTTAGCTTAATTCATAGTTTCGAGATATCTACATGCAAGACGGGCCAAAAATCTTCTCATAGGCATTGCCTCCAATCCCAACTTTATTCATCCTTCTCAAGTTGCTGGTTATCTCAGCAAACTTAAGATTCATTAGATGTAAGTAAATCACAAGAAAACTGGTTTCTTTTCTGAGCTTGTATCCAGAGAAAGCCTCTGTGTAACTTACTTTCTACTATTGAACTGAGACCTACCTGAAAAAGATGAAGAGGCGCTTATAGAGGATCTAATGGACCAAGAAATGATGGCCTTCACGGTAGAGTCACTTGGAAAAAGACTTCTTGACTGCAAGTAATTTAATGCTAACCTCTGGCTACACCGCAGTTGCTGAAAAGTTGATATCTTAGAGACACATATGGCATAGCATCGTCATAAAGTGATAGGCAAGGGTTACCTTGATGCCCTTCAATGTTAACTATTGGTTACCCCTAAAGCCACAAAATATTGGACGGAGTTAACAGAGGCATATTGTTGTGAGCGGATTTCAGGCGCAAACATCAATGGGAGTTGATTGACTTTCCTCACTTCTGCTTTGTGGACCATTCTGGTCGTGCAGTTAACCAACCATAACATAATATAAGTTTTACCCTGAATTCTCTTGATGGGCCTGCTGAGACTGTAACACTTCATTCAGTCTCTGTAGTGAGTCAGGTGCTGATTTAGTTACTTTACAACACAGACATTTAAAAGGGTTCACCATTTTCACCACCAGTTGGAATTGGTCACATTTCTTGGCAAATGATAAAGAGACTGTTAAAGAAGTATGGAAGGAGTCATGTCAAGATTTAAGGAGTTTTATCTCACCCTTTATTACACACTTAGCACCTCATCAACTTTCCAGACACAGTTATTGTAAAAATGGACGGTTGGAGAGGTGCCAGCAGGCGGCCATGGTGAGCATGACTGGCAGGTGTTGGCTGCTGTTTCCACTGGTAGCGTTTCCTGGTATGATCTGCACTGTACTTGAAATTGGCAGCATATGTTTTAAAAGCAGCTTCACTGTGCTCACAGGTCAGAACAATGGATGAATGTTTTCAAGCTTTAATAATGATGGCAGCCATGTTGTCTTCTGTTTTTCAAGTTATCAAATAATTTAAGTTTTCCTGCAAAACTTTAGGAAACTGAAGAAATCAGTCCAGATCTACATCCCACTGCTGAGCACTTTAAGACCCATAACACATCAAGGCACACGGTTTTATTAACAAGAGTTAGTTGGGTGAGAAATTCTTCTCAGACTTCACAAGCATTGATGTCATTTTTCATGCAATCTGCTCTCATTCAGTCATATAAGTGACACATTTACCATTCGATGACTAATTGAAACAGTCTTGGGAGAGCTTTTATTTCTAAAGGGAGAAAAACAGAGCTTCATCACTCTTCCACCTCACTGGCTTCATACCTCTCAGCCCTCCCTCCATTCCCCATCAAAGGTTCATGTGCCCGCAGTGTAACACCGTGTTTGCCTCCAACAGTCATTTATCATCATATACTCATTTCCAAAAAAGAACCATTTGTGTAATGAAAGCTCAGCAGAAAAAAAAGGAGGAAAAAAACTTTTAACCTGTAATAAGAAACAGACATGCCATGTAGGAGGCGAGAGGGTGACGTCTCATTTGCTGCCAACACTCCTCAAGGTGGTGCTGGTGGAGGAGGGGAAACGTCACATTATAAGGAATGAATTAAGGCTTGGATATAAAGGGGGAGCTTTAGATGATCTCTGCTTTTATGAGGCTGTGAGCAGAACCAAACCCATGATGTTGAGTTGGCTCTTTATAGCTGAATGCTCTTGCACAACGGCATCACCACCGGC
This sequence comes from Notolabrus celidotus, assembly GCF_009762535.1. Classification (NCBI taxonomy): domain Eukaryota; kingdom Metazoa; phylum Chordata; class Actinopteri; order Labriformes; family Labridae; genus Notolabrus; species Notolabrus celidotus. The sequence continues at coordinate 30,003,805 of NC_048283.1, read as the reverse complement.
TGCCATGTTCCCAGAACTGAGGTACATTTTTCCACTGTTAAGGTGTCACCAAACAAATGTTGAGAATATATGTGCAGCAGAAGGCAGATGTCTCTGGGAGGAACGTCAAGAAGAAACAGAAAATGTTGGTGAAGGAACATTTGTGAGGAAGAGTGTCTGTGCTGAGGTTATGCAGAAGGCACAAAATATACTTCAATATTGCAGATTTGGACTTACTGTTATTGCAATCCTTCTAAGGCAACTCATTTCGTTACATGTTAATTTAAACTTCAGCAGTGACTAGTATTTATTCAATTAAGTTATTTTGAAAAGGACTACACAAAATGAAATTGGTACAACATGTAACATGCTTTAATGTTTATAACACCAAACAAGAGTGGGACATTCTTCTCTTTTCTACTTCTGCATTATTTTCTTTTACTAACTAAATGCTACTTTGAAAACTAGACTAACAATTTACAGTGACCCTGTCAGCTGGGTGATGCCGTACAAAAGCATAGCAGTGCAAAGCTAGCATGCTAATAATTAAAGTGCTCATATAATCAAAGTAATGTTAGCAACATAAAAGTTGAAGACCAAGAGGACAGGAGCCAGTTCACCTGTACTTGTTGAGGTTTACCAGGCCTGTCCAGACACCAGGTGGTGATCAGTTGACAGTTCTGCTCCTCTCTTCAACTGAGTGTCCAAGACATACAGCGGCCGAGCTGATGATATGACAACAAGGTCAATGATCGATCTTTGGCCGAGCGTGTTCAAAGCTCATATTATTGAAAAAGAGAGAATACAAACACACCAACATCTCTGCACTGCTTGGCAGCGGGTTGATGTTCCCCTCTGAAAAATGAGCTTCATCCTTCAGTGACTTATTTGTTAAACTCACCTGTCAGAACCTCAGCGTGTGACCCCAGTTTGCTTCACATTCTGCTCTGGGTTTGGCTTCTCTGCTAATTTACCTCATAACCAGTCATCTCTGCCAAACTACCTCTCTCCTCATAACTCCCTAACAGTTTGGAGCTGATTGACAGTGATGGTTATCAATGAAAGCAGAAAGGCCCTCACGGCTAACTGAAGGTAAGAAGTCTGATATCAAAAGGCTGACTGCTGGAGGATCAGCCATGAACCACTCAGCATATAGACCCAGAACACATCTGTTTGTGTTTTAAATTCTTTGCAGAGTTACTGCTAAACATAATAATAACCCACGATGACATCATCTTTAATGTCATTGCATTGTTGTGCATTTTTGTACTGTTAACTAACTGTTAGCTCTGGCCCGCGGTCTGACAGCAGCCCTCATACTCAGCCAGTGAATTATCCTACACATTGAGCATGAATGTGTTTGTCCTGTGGCCCCACACACAATCAGCTATAATATCAGGCTGTGGGAGAAGTTTGTCTGCTTTCTTTTGCTCCATTGTTACAGTTTGTCATGCAACCTTTACTCTTTTGTTCTTACACTCGAACAGATTTGAAAAGTAGCCTTTGTAGATATAATACTTTGGACAAAAACATTTCCATATGCAAGAAACTGCTGATTAAATATTCACTTTAAGGTGGCAGTGGAGGTAGAGTCAGGGGATTACCAATCTCAGCATGCTTCATCCAGAATCCATCTATGTTTGTACCAAATGTCATATCAATCTATCCTTTAGATGCATCACATTTAATATCTTTGAGAAAACAACCTTTTCATCCCTGTAATAAAACAGTATTGTAAAGCAGCCACTGTCCATCCCAAACCTTATGCAACACAATTCATCCATGTAACAGACATGCATGTAATCCCTGCTAATCTTTGCATCCTGCATGGTGGAGAAGTGTGAAATTTGGGGTAAAACACTGGTCAGGGATGTTAGGAAGACAAGAGTGGACAAGCAGGTCATTCTCGTAAAAGCCACTTACACATGGTCAGGTCAGTGCAAACAGATGTGTGGAAGTGTCTTTGTCCGACAAAGACTTTCAACTCTATTACCTTGGATAATCCTGAACAGGTGAGTAGTGGGGACTCACAAGTGTTGCAAAGTTTGAGCAGCAGCTGCAGGAATCAATGTCCTGTTTATGCATAAATGACAGAGGCAAAGTATGTTTATGAAAATGTGATTTCAGAGGTAACGATGAGTTTGAAAATGACCGATGAACCCTTACTAAATCAAACATTTACCAGGCTTAATTTAATGCAGTTATTATGTGTGCGTATTTTCACCTGTGACCATGCAGCTGAGTTGGCTTTGAGAAACACTTTCAGTAATTGGCATAAAATACACTTCAAACCCTGCAGTCTGTCTATTATTAACAGCAAAGGCTTATAGAAGTTATGGACTACTGTGCTGTATTTCTTCTTGACACACTATCAGAGAATCAAACCCAGAACATGTGCTGACGATGAAGGAGCTGTGATTTAACATCCAGCTAAGTGACGGTAATGGTGGGTAATTGATCATTCACCTTATTTATCGAGCATAACAAATTTACAGTTTTCAGATTCAGCCTCACTTTGTGTTCTTGGCTACATCTGCAGAAGGCACTGACCCATGAATGTGTGCAAGGAGGGGTAATGCTTATTAGACTGAAACACACACACACACACACAAACACACACACACACACACACACACACACACACACACACACACACACACACACACACACACACACACACACACACACACACACACACACACACACACAGAGATGTACATAGCATAATCAGCATGCAACAACTTGAACTCTGGTAAGGCTAAAACCTCTTCTGCAAGTGTGTAGTGATCTGTAAGCCACCATTTTTTCCTTTTGTTCGAGACAAACTATCCCTTGAAGAGTATGAGAGCTTTTAGTATTTGTCATTCAATCTGTCATACAACATAGAAGTGCACAGGTTTCACTTTGTCCACAATGCATCCATAACTAAACTTCAACAGCACAGTTTTATGTCCTTACTTGCACTTAATGATGTTTATTCTATATTGTCTGGTCAGTCCGTCTTATTTTATTCCCACATATCTCCCTAATCCTCTTCTCTTTTCTTCTGCTCTCTCGGAACATGATTGGTTATTTGTTTACGTGATCTGAAAGCAACAGTGTAAGGTTTACAACGTGATAGCAGAGGAAGCATCACAGACTTACAACAAGTGGACAGTTGTTTGTCGATCAATCTGATTGAAACTGTCCGTTTGATCTAAAATTTTGAATCTTCCTGAAGAGTTTTGGTGACATTTTCACATTGGCTCAAAAATGAACACTTGTACGTAAATAAAAGCTGATTAATAATGACAGAAATATGTCTGGAAAAAATGTTTTTGACATGTATCTTGATTTTACAGTTTGACCCATGTTCCATCTGTTAACAGGGACGAGGCAAGCATATGCTGGTCAGTCATTAGAGTGGGGCCTTAAATGTTTTGGCTTCACTTTGGAAGCATTGTCATGTTATCCATCTTTTTTTATACAGTCCCTATCAGTGCCAGGACATTCAAATTTGCATCAGTTATTTTGCTTTTTGTTTGCAGAAACAAGCACAATAGAGGGAGCTCATTAGGGGGGAAACAATCAGAGATGACATCACTTCTTGGGCTCAGAAAAGGGACATGTCATAAAGGTGTCTCAAAAACAAACCAATAAAAAAAAATCATGATTCAAGCTTTGTCTGCATTAGATCACTTTCTCCTCTCGTGCTATTTATGTAATGGCATCATGGGGCAGAAATTGGATGATAAACTGTATGAAAAAAAGTAATCATTAGAGAAAATGAAAAATTTATAGCTCTGTTGTTGCAACCTCTGATGTTTGAGAGAGCTTCTTTATATCTGGACCAGACTGAGAACAACAGAGCAATCACAGATGACTGCATTCAGATCAGATCTGGATCTAGTTTATATCTAATGTGACATGTAATAGATCCAAACGGGAGGTATAGGCTTTATATAGCACTCTGAGTCATGTTTGCTTCAGGACCTATTGAAGTAAAACAACTACAGGAGTCACTCATGAAACATTTATGATGTTTGGCAGTATACATTTCAAACAAGTACTTTGATGTTTATATATATATATGTTTTCTTAAGTACTACTTTCTCAGTCCTCAGCACCTGCCATATCTACACACACTTGGATTTTTATTACTAAAAAAATCTATATTATCATGTGTAAGTGAGGAACAATACATAGATAAAGACAGTATACACATGTGCACACTCCTGGAAGCAGAACAAGTTATTCTCTCAGTCCTAAAAAGGGAGCATTCTTGACATACTTCCACAACAAATAGATCTTTTACATTGAAACAGACTTTATCCTCAACAGGAATGAATCCACAGTTTGGATATGGTCCTCATCACTCCACACAGATATGTGAGAGCTGACAGTACCAGTTGGGTGGCTCAGAAACTGTAACAGGCTTTAGACCAGATGAGGATCTGACATCAAAGTTTTAAAATGCACCAAACTCTGACTTGAGCTTCTCTGCTCTAAGACCAAGTGGAAACCATTACCTCACTTACATAAAGGGTTTCACAACATAGCAAGCAGCAATATTTAGAAAAAATAGACCACAAAGAGCACACCAGGCTCACAAAGAGCTGCACAGGTGCTCACATGTGGGAGAAACACTGAGTACAAAAAGAGAGTGGAGACTTATCGTCTCTGGTTTCTTAAAGTATTGAGATACATTTTACACTTTTTATTACTTTGAGAAAATCATGGGACATTTTACGAAGATGCTATGGATCCCAAAGATTATCTTGCCAGGCTGCCATCGTTATGCAAATCTTGATAAAGGTTGTTCAATTGTTCTATGTTTTATCTTTAATATTGAAAGCCTCAAAATATGCTAAAAGAAGAGATTTTATTAAACCCATCATCTATAACCTTCATCAAAAATCACATCTGTGTTTCTTCTGTCTCTAACCTCTTGGCAGTGATGAGTTTCTAGATAATGGAGTTGAATGGCATCCATATGTAGAATCATTAAATGAGAGCTATCAAAATATGTTGAATAATAAAACCTTACAATAAGAGATAAGGTGTTTTTCATTTTATTGAGAAAGTATGTGTTTATTTATGTGTTGATATTGAGCCTGTTTCAGACTCTTGAAGCACACCTGTTGATAGTTTTCCTGACTGCCGGTGTTTGACTTCACAGGTGTGACCAATAAAAGGCCTGATTAGCTCCTGCTCTGTAACACACACACACACACACACACACACACACACACACACACACACACACACACACACACACACACACACACACACACACACACACACACACACAGAAACATGCTCATTTGTTCTCTCCAAAGACTGTATACTGCTGCAATTACGTTTTAAATCAAACTGAGTCTTACATTTTTTACTTTCAGCAGCACTCTGTTGATGGAAAACATGGAAAACATGGAGATAGCCGTAACATGCCTCACGTTTGGTTTGGGCATTGATTTCTATTAAAGGAACTTGTATTAGGATTGCCTGCTTTGAGGCTTGTTGTAACTGAAATACTCCTCAAATAATCCTCTTGTGTTTTGTACGACACAACATATAACTATTTTACTGCTCCCGACCGAGTCGTGGCCTCTCCTGGAACCTGGGATCGTAAATCTCAAACATGCTTGATATTTACGATTCCAGGTCAGACTGCCTATGTCAGAATACCTGCAATAACCAATGAGAGGAGTACACTGGGAAGCATCCCCAACTGGATGTTGCGTACTTTTACAGCTCGCATACATGGCCGCAAACTTAAACACATCTGTGCCCCAATCCAAGAGGAATATTGATATAGAAAACCAGCATTTTGAATTATGGCGACAGCACCATGGCCTTTTTAATGTCTCATGATGATGAAATCAGGTTTGATTACGCAAGTTTCTGTAAGATCTGGTGTCAGTGAAACTGTTACCACCAACGTTAAGTCTCCCACAGTTTAAAATAAGTTAAGATCTTTAAGTTGTCTTGTGTGAGGCCAGCCTTAGTTAGTTACTGGTGGTGTTCATTGTGTTTACAGGTTTCAGCGCATTGTGATGTTTCCATCATGTCTTAAGTTTGGGATAGAGGCAGGTTTGCCTATGATTCACTGTCTTTATCCATAAGCCAGATAAAACCAAATCACCCTGCACATTTTAATAAATGTCGCCCACCTGTCCCAGTTTCAGTTTTTTTAAGTATGAAGTTGCTTTAGCTTCTTATTAAACTTCCTATGATTTGAAGAAATGCACATTATTACTGAATCAAAAGTTCATAATGCATGTTTGCTCATTGTACATAAAAGAATAGGCAGGCAGATATACAGTATGTGTCTTTAAGAGTGAGCTCTGTTTCTTCCTGCAGATGGTGTGTAAAGCATGCATTGGCTGCAGCATGAAGCACCTGGCATACCCACACTGTCTTGCTAACAGGGCCTGACGGATCTGCTTCATGCAGGTCCAGGAGAGGAAAACACTGTTAGATGGGTCTTAAATTATGATGAGTTGGCAGGTCATTACCAGTACCTCCATGAGACCTCTGCATTAGCCAGATGAGCTTTGAGCAAGAGCAGAACTTGCACCCTATGCCCAACATTGTGATCCTGCTTTTGTGTTATAGTCAGTGAGGACAAGTTTTTAACTGTTGGTACTAACATTTATAGAGACTATGATGAATGAGTGACATGTGTTTCTCTCCCTGAAAGGATGAGGTTTGATTGATAGAGGGAGCAATTTGTTAAAAAGGGTAAAGGAAAAAAGGCTGAGTTACATAAAGTACACTACACACACACACACACACGCACGCACACACACACACACACACACACACACACACACACACACGCACACACACACACACACACACGCACACACACATAAACAGGGACAGACCTTTTTGTGTGTGTCCACGAGCATGCATGCATTCTTCTTCAGTCAAAGTAGGCAGTACACCGTCTGTGTGCATATATGTTCTTGCATTTTTTATGGTTTTGTGTGTGTGCATGTATGAGCATGTATTTTGTATCCTCTCAGCCCCTGTCTTTGATGTGCCCTCCCAGAGTTGAAAGGGTAACATGAGAACTCAGGACCCACAATGATGCTCTCACCTGTGTCCTTTGATGATGGGACAGAGGCTAAGTAGACCAAACCATGGATGTCTCTGTCATGAAACACACACACACACACACACACACACACACACACACACACACACACACACACACACACACACACACACACACACACAGGCAGATATTCTTCATGACCTATCATTGAGGTGAGTGCTCAACTCAAACCAGTCCATCTGCCTTTGTTGGCCGTGGATGTGATGCGCTCCTGTTACGGCGGTGGATGGATGGGTGTCATACAGAGGTGAAGGCCAGGTGCTCCTCTCTCCATCACTCAGCCCTCGCTGTAGTAGCCTCTGAAAACTCTGGTCAACACAATCACTTCCAGACTACTGCTCCTAATCCATAAATCACTCTACTTTTTAAACTCTTTATGCCTCATTGCAAATGTGCACTGTTTCCATTATTTTTTCGAATTCACGTGGTCTGCCACAAAAATGTATTTGGTTTCAGTCTGTTTTCAGACATATTAGCATCACAAAGATGTATTTAAGTGTCAAAACAGTTGACTTTTAATTTTTAATATCAGGGCTTTTTGGTTTTGGTTTAAAATGGGTTTATTGACTGAAAACTTCTTACCGCAATGATAAAATATTAACTTTACAGTACTGCTATATTCTGCTGTTCACTATCTTTTTCTGGAATCAAGCTTTGCCTCATTTAGAAAAGTCGCTTTCATAAATAAAATACATTGAAAAGACAGACACTCGGTCCAATGGGACAGCTTTGCCCACAGGAGGGAGCAAAAGGGCCATTTCTCATGATCAACCTCCCCTCCCTCTCCTCCCCGACCTCCAGCAAAGTTACCTCTGTTTAAAATTCTTCTTTGATTTTTTTAAACTTTGGGTAGAACTAAAATGTTACTGCTGAGATGTGATAACATGATTGATGCCATTTTTGCACACTTCTCACCATCCCTCCATGTTGATCTTGCTTTTTTCCCTACTTGGTGCAAACAGGAGTAACGTTAGCTGATTTTTTCATCCAGTGTGCAGGGACAGAGGTATAATGGTTGGACAGGGAGTGATGAGTTGACAGCAGGATGAGGAGATCCCCTGTGGACAGGTGAACCAGATACGGCTCAGGTCAGTAGAAGGTCAAAGCACAGAGCGAGAGAAGGGGTGTGCGTGTGTGTGTGTGTGTGGAGGATAATGCTTCCATGAGGTAAAAACTCATCCTCTCACACACAGACTCCTGACCCCTCCCTCCGCACACAAACCCACCGTTTAGCCGGGCAGAAGTGAGCCATTGTCAAAGCAAAGAGGTGCTGAAGGGTCCTGTCCCCGGTCCCTGTCCTCCCCCTCTCAGTGGGGGTGACAGTGACCTCTGTCTGAAACAGAATAGGTGCTGCACCTGTGGAGAGAGGAGGCCGGTTTGATTCACTTCTCCTCTTTTGGCCTCATTATCACTGTCATACAGCTTCAGGTCTCAGAGTCCAGAATAGATCACAGACTCCATACATCAGGTCTTCTATAGTATCAACTCTATTTTCCTTTCTTTTCAGATGATCTGTGGCCCCACACTGAGTGCACAGACTCAGTTTGGGTGTCTCAGTTCACATTCATGAATTATCAAAAACTTTTTTATTAAGTTAGTTTGTGTGCCCCAGGAAAATCCCAGACAACATGCTGTCCTTCTTACATTATATAAAGTGGAACAACAAGTCCATAGAAAACTAACTTTCCCCAGTAGAGATCCACACATTACAAAGATGTCAATGAGTCACTTTCATGAGCCACATATTGTCACATGTAAAAATAAACTGCTTACTTCAGTGCGTTAAAATCACCCTTCCAGTGCTGTGGATGCAACAAGTCTGGGCATATTCCTCCTACCCAGGGGATGAAGAAAAGCAGTGTGGGAAATGTAGGAGAAACTCTGTAATACAGTGTGGGGATCAATGAAAGGTTTCCTCTCAAAGGAATATAATCACTTAATGGTTCAAAATAATGGTCAAAGCACACAGAGGATCATTTCTTTTCTCACAATCAAACTGATAACAGAATATGTAGTCTGATATCAGTTAGTAGCTTTAGCTTATCAATTTCATGAAAGTATGTGTCATTATAGATCACAAAGTTTTACTCTATATGGCGTCAGAGGAGTTGTACTGAACTGGTTAAGTAGCCATTAAAAAAAACCCAAAAATATGACAATTTGTTAGTACAGGAGTTATATAATCGACACACATGGACATTAAATGAGGAGTTCCTCAGAGGTCAATGATAGGCCCAAACATGTTTGTCCTGTACACATATGATCCATAAAGTGTAACAAAAATATTGAAATGTCTGTTAATGTCTGATTCCAAAACTAAATAAATATGGACAGGCAACCCAATGAAGCGCACTGTCACCTTAAAATAAATAATGTATTTCCCTGAGTTTGATATGTTGTTGAAAGCATTTAGGATTTAAAGTAACAACCAACTAAATATAAAATGTGTCACTTTAAACCTGCAATACAAAAATATAGTACACAATTTTAAGTAACAGAATTCAAATATTTTTTTTTAACTTTAGTCTGTACCTCCTCTGAACTAAAAAAAGTGTTGGAACTTCTTAGCCATTGACTGACGTACAGACGGAGACTGTCCCTTGTACATCTTGTTTGCTTATCCCTTTCCCTTGTCCTCCTCTCCTTCACACATCACTACTTTTTAACCTACTTCCCCTCCTGCCCCCCCTCTCCGACGCTCCTGTCCCCATGCCAGCTCCAGTCTGTCTCCAGTGACCCAGCCTGAACCAACAGAGCTCTAATCCCAGGATCACCTCTCATTTCTGGGTGACAGAGAGCAGGGATCAGCTCGCCTCCCTCCTCCAGGAATCTCCTGTCCCACTCTCATGGCCGGACCTCAGCACACAGAGGTGAAAGCAGGAGGGAGGTCGAAATACATAGAGAAAGACAGATATAGACACTGACGCATGGGTCACGTAATGTCTATTAGGCTGAAAAGATGTGGCCGCTATATATTGACACAACTGAGCCTGTGTGTACAGTGTGTGTGTAATTGTCGGTCTGGTACAAGATGAACAAGGCTTTAGGCAGAATTTCCCTCATAGCTGACATGCTGTGTGTCCTCTCTCCTGTAATGTGAGCTACATCTCACACATGCACCGTAATACAGCAGAGCGGCCTGCAACAACACACTGAGGCTTAACATGATGAGTCACAAACATCAGCTTACAAGGCTAACACGGGTCAGCACTAAACAAAGTCCAAAGTCTTTATTTTTTGAAGACTTTCTCACTGTTTCTATAATGTCCTGCAAAATCCTGGTTTTTATGTTGCTTCATACTGCGATACAGGCCTTCTGTATTTTGTTAACACAGCTGTTAGAGCCCATAAAAAGGCAACCTCACACATGCTATTAGATCCCTAATACTGAGCAATCTAGGCCTTACTAGAACAAGTTAATGGTTAATAATGGGTGCCCGTAATCCAATTACAGCTGCAGTTAATCGGAGAACTGTTAGAGCTGTCAGGGCCACAGAGGAGGACATCAGGCAGAGAGGGCCCTCTGAAAACTAAGGGTAGCAATAAAGTGTGACAAGACAACACACTGCACATCTGTTTAGTCTCAGCACTCACAGTTGGTCATGATCCACCATCATTTTCAAGGTGCTGAAAAGGTTTTAGGCCCCAATGGTACGAATGTAAAGTCAAACCTTACACACATTTCTGAAAACTGCATTTGGTTCAAAATGATGTCACATGGTATTCATCCTTCAACCTCAAAAGCAGCTTTAATTGTCTACAACAGAACAGTCGGATAATTATCTTGTAACTCGGCTAACAGGCTAATGTTGCTCGCACGAGTGTGCATCAGTGTTGTGATTCCAAACAGAAACACAGAGCATGAATTTGATTTCCTATATCCCAGACAATAAGGAGACATAGAAGCTGAATCAACCTCCAAAAGTGTCTGCTAAACGTCAAAACTCAGACATTTTGTCATCACATTGTTATAAGTCTCATAACACCGGTCATGTATGTAATGAGGTATCAAGTAGTATTGAAAATCAAAATCAGGCCGAACCCCTGAGGCCCAAATGTTTCCTTCAGTAGCTCTCTACCATGACAAGATAAAATGCAGCACATCTGCTCAGTGTCAGCGCTCTAACACGGCAGCAGAGTCGGAGGGATGAACCAGTGGAAGGGAATGTGTGGCAGAAGACGGTGATTCAAACTCATGAGCTGATGGCTCCTCTTTCCTCTTTTGGAATAGGAGGCATTTCCAAACAAGGTGCAGCTAAAACCTTAAAAGTGTGTGTGTTATTAGTTATGTTAATGGAATAAACAATTATAGACTGCTTCTGGTACCGGTGATCATGCAAAATTAATGTATTTTTGGCATTGTTCTGTGTGCATAGTGGTTGGATATTTGTGCTGAACTGGATGAACTGGAGAACAGCACAGTGACATAACCTGTAGAGCTGCATTTTACACAGTCAGCCTCTAATTAAGACTCTAAACTATTTCAAACCACAGACCTGCTAAGGAAAATTAGACAGGGAGAGTGAGCATGAAGATTTTTCCTCATTCAAGGTACTCATTACAGGTCAGGAAATGTGAAGACAAATGTGATACAAATGAGGTATTCTAGGATCCAAAGGACAGTGTGTGTGTGTGTGTGTGTGTGTGTGTGTGTGTGTGTGTGTGTGTGTGTGTGTGTGTGTGTGTGTGTGTGTGTGTGTGTGTGTGTGTGTGTGTGTGTGTGTTTTGTAGGTAGGTAGGTAGGTAGGTAGGTAGGTAGGTAGGTTGGTAGGTAGGTAGGTAGGTAGGTAGGACGGTAGGTGCTGTCAAAGGGTTTAATTTTTTGAGGGATACAAATAAAAGACTTGCTTGAAAAGCAGAGAAAATATGTGTCTTATGATAATTGTTGAACTGCATGTTTAAAGCGCTATTATAGCCCGGTCTGGCACACTCAGTGTCTCAGGACCCATCAGCCCCGAAAATCAAGTGTAAACAAACAAAATGGCGAAGCAAAAGAAAATGATAAAGTTGGTGCTGCAAGGTGTCCTTGAGACAGGGGAAAAGTTAATCAAGCTCCAGCTACAACAGCCCTTCATTTATGATGTGTATCTGGATATCGCCTGGTCCATCTTTCTTTTGAACACACTTCTATTGTTAGTTAGTTTCTTGTAAATGAACTGTGTGACCTCTGTGTTTTGTTCCCTCTTCAGCAGGGTGACATGAAGTGCTACAGACAAGTTCAGCTTTGGTGCGGGGTAGAATCTCACATGAAGTGATAAAACATTAGAATCAAGAACACTTTGCAGCATTATATTCCTCCATGTTGCTCTCCCTGTCTCCCTCTGTGCCCTCCCCCCTTTCAAAGACAGGACCTCTGCCTTGCACAACAGCCCTGGAAAATGGCACTGCAGAGCAGGCTATACTCACATATGTAAACATTTTAGCGTGAGGTGCTTTTCCTCTCCTTTATTTGAACTTTTTACACATCTCATTTTGTGCATTTGCTCTCTTTTTCATGCAACTCTTTCTGTTATCCGTCAAACACATCTTCCCCTGCATTGGGGAGACTTAAGGAAAAGTGAAATATAAACCTAAAGACAAATGAGCTTGTGAGTTGAGTCTTATTTTTGGCCTTAAAAACATCACTGATGGTTATCATTTGAGTATCCTCTTTATCTTAAATGGTTTGTTTGTAAGTGTCATGTGAGACTGTGCCACAGTATCTGCTTGCATGAACAATAATGGGTTTACTTTTCAGCAATTTTGCCATCCATCTTTCAGCATGTGTGTGTTCATGTTCAAGAACTGTGTGGTTGCACCAATGTAAGTGTGTGTTTATATGTGTCTGTGTGCATGTTTCTATGCGTGAATTGTCCGGGGTCATAACTCTGCCCAGGACAGTTTTATAAAGTGCGGAGCAGCCAGCGAAGCAGCAGTAAATCAGTTTTATTTGCTGTGAGTAGGGGGTCAGCTCTCCTGATGCCCCCCGGACCTTGACACCACAGGAATTGCCACGCTGCATTTTGCTATTGCAGCTGTGTTGTTTTAGGCCGGTTGTTAAGAGGGGTTCATTCTTGTTGAGACGGGGTACACCTGAGGAAAGATAACGATTCCCACTGCTTTTGCAGGATTAAATTCATTTTGGGTGGCATAAAGTTTGTACTTGTCACAAAGGCCTAAACTTTATCCTTCATGTCAATTTGATGTGCCAGTTCATGTTCCATTTAGACCATCGCCTGTCCATTAAGTCTCTATTGTTTCATTTTCTGTCACAAGTTATGGCTTTGGAAAAACTCAGCTTTCTGGAGGTGTTTGAAACAGAGAGGGTGACAGGAACTCATCCTATGAAAGCATTGGAAAAAAAGTGATGTGTCCCATTTTCACAGGTGGACCTGGTGAGCATTTAGTGTTTTGGTTCCAGCTGCTACATGTCTACTCAAAGCAGTTAGCTCCACAAAAAGTTCCATCAACATCCTCAGGGTCATCGTGTGTGACAGAAGGATTTGTGCCATCAGCATCTGGGTTGGGTGAGTTGTCTTTGCTGACTCTACTAGAATTGATGTTGCATAAAAGCTAATATCTCTCCTTTCCAACACCTTCCTCCTTCAGTAGTTTTCTTTTTTTATACCCACATCAATATTATTCCGGTTGTTTAGACATAGGCTGTGTGAATGTATCCTCACATGGCAGGGCTCAAATGTGTTTATTTTTTACTTGGTAGCACTGGAGCTACCAAGTAAAAAAGGTTTGGAGTACTAGCAAAATTAAAGGAGCACCCAAAACACATCTCAAAACACATCCCGAGGCCTGTATTTGATACTTGCTCTCCTGGCTCTCTGTCCCTCCTCCACATTGGGCAACCATTGTACTCTGACCTCGGCATTAGAGGTACATTTTTGATGTGTCAGTAGTGTGAGTGAAATATTTACCTTTAATAATCTAATAGATTCTTAAGAAAACATTTCCTTTCACAGACAATAGAGAAGATCGGTAAAATGCAGCAAACTGGTTTGAATTAGAGAAAACGTGCAAATCTGCAGAGGTTTTTGACAAGGCTGACTCAGCACTTGCACTTTCATTTCTCCATCCTCTCCGCGGAGTCGGTCTACCACAAACAGTTGAAACTAAATACGACAAGACATAAACCCTCAGAAAGGCAGACGCTATGAATAAAGTAGATTATGTTATTACATTTTTGTAAACATGTTTCCCATAAATGTGGAAAAGAAGCTTGTTGCACTGAAAAGTAAACTATTGAAAATTGTGAATGAAATGTCCTTTGTCCACATCTTGTCAGGTCTAATGGTTTCACTCTGCTGTCAGTGACTCCCCCCAAATCCTAGAGAGAATGATTCACTATTCACACACACACACTCACACATGCACAGGCACACACAGTCCTAGAGAGCAGGGCTGTGCTGCATGGCACACCGATTATATAAACACTATGTGGGAATGCAAACAAACTCCCTTGTGAGTTCCCTCTTTCTCTTTCAGCAGACCTGTTCTCTGAAGGTCACGCACCCAGAGCCCATTTCTTAGAGCTCTCCATTTCAAAGTTACCAGACTTAACAAAAACATCTTAGCCATTCAGCACTCTTCCCAAATAAGCAAACTACTGATAAATTTAATTATAATTATAATTAAATATGATGAAGAATCCAAACTGTCAGACTTCTGGATACGATTGCATATACACATTTATGTAGCAACATCTGCTACAGAATTACACATTTATCAGAACCAGCGTTGGGTTTATTACCTTGCCGGTTTACACTACAAGGGATTTGTCTTGAGTTAGGTGCATTGCAATCAGGAAAGCAGAATGAAAATAGTAACCAGAATGAACAGCATTCTCCTAATGTCAAGACATCTAAAAAGAATAAAATAACAATAGAAAAATTGAAGGACGCTGTTAAAAAAATGTTTGAAATACACATTTTGTGGATGAAAAGAGCTTCAAGTTTGTACAGAAATGTGCCAGCTGTCACAGAGGCAGTGTGCAAAACACAACTGTATGACATATAGAGCTAGTGTGCAGTTGAATGATTAATTGTTACCATTTTTTTTTTTCAAAGAAGCATAGAAACATCACACTGCAGGCAAAGGAGCAACTTCAACTTGGATGTTGAGTGAAGACAAAAGTAGGACACATCCCTACTTTCAGTGGATCCCTTTACCCCTTTTTATTTCAAGCACCAAGACTTGTATAACCTTAATAAAATGCATTCTCTTTAGTAATTTGATTAAATTCAATGTGACTAATATTTGTTCCGATATCTGTGTTGCCATATATGTATCATTTCTAACAAGTTCACTTCCCTCTCCCAGAAAGCTGAGGAGCTCTTCCTTCACACTGCACAAACAGAATTACTTAAAGCTTGACTTGCTTTTCAACCCCCTGCTGGTTCTAAACCCATGACAAATGGCTCTCCCTGCATTCTTGATATCTGTAATAACCTGTGTCTGATACTATAGAAATACATATATGCATGCTCAGCAGGGGGTCTAGGACCCACTCTCTAATGCTGCAGGCTCTATAAGATAAGACTAATAAAAAACCAGTTGAGGATTTCATGCAGCTGAAAAAAAAAGAGATAAAGGTTTTGGAGTACTTTGACTGATCTATTGTTATATCTGATCTGTAATATGCTATATGTTCTGAAGTGATCTGACAAATACCCGCAGGAAAATGTATGATAAAATGAAGGAACAAATAGTACTGTGCACTCTCAGCCTCCTGCTGAAGAGATATTAGATTGATAAAGCATGTGTTTTATATACATGTAGGTTATTCTTGCTGCATGGTGGTGCAGTGGATAGAGCTTCTGCCACACTGCATGAATGTTCCTGGTTTTAGTTCCCTGCCAGAGTCAGGGTCCTCTCCCTGTGAAGTGCATGTTCTCCCCATGCATTGTGGATACGAAGGTTGTAAATAGTCATAAATCTGAATGATCACAGATTTTTTTGTTAAAGATACATTGGTCTGTGTAGGTTGGTAAAAACATGTATAGAATCTCAGTCGATGGCTCGAAATCATGACTTGGTTCACTGAAGTTTGGATACCTACATTTTGTGCTCAGCATTTTTAATCTAACATTAACCTTTTAGTAATGTCAGTGTAAGGTGTCTCAGGTGGTGGTATGTAGAATACGGATAGGCAAGTCCACAATATAATACCAACCAAGGGGTAGAGGTGGGTCGCAGTCCTCCGGCATCAGGCGTAGTAACAAAGGTGTGACGGAGGCAAAGTGGCGTCAGTTTAAATGTCGGGGTGTCATAAGACATCCAGGAGTGCTTAGACCTCTAACAGATGACTGGGAACCATTTCACCTTAGTCTGTAGAAAGCGTCAAGAGCAGGATGAGAAAAAACACCCACACATTATACACTAAAGCCTTATTTAGATAAAAGTTTGAACAACCAAGATTCAAAACTGACATGTGTTGTCATGGTACGCAGCATTTAAAAAAGGTTGTATTTGCACTGCATAGCAATATTCTCTGTCCACTTTTCAAACACAAAACTAAAAACCTGATTGTTTGAATTCCAGAAAAATACAAACAGATGAGCAGAATTTTAAACAAACAAAAAAAGTTGTCTTTAATTTCATTTTAAAAACACTTACATTGAACAGCTGATTCTAAACAAAAGATCTGAAATTGTAACTTGTTTCATTGTTGTACTGCAGGTGTATGATATGGGAGATTGTGTGTATCAGCATCGAAAGGAGTTATTCTGGGTGAGTGCACAGATTGAGGAGAATTCAGGAAGGGTGTTAAACCTGGCAACAGCCTCAAGTGGTTATGGCAGCACTTCCTGGTTAATGGTGTATGAAGGGCCTTTGATCGCCTCTCAGAGCCTTAAGCCACCATCACTGCAGCACGGAAAGTAGAAAAATATGTTGAGGCCAGAAAATGACTTGCTAATTACCAAAAAAACTGTTTTGGTGTAGTGGTTATCTACAAATGAGTTTAAAAGGGCTTCATGTCTGTCCCATATGTGAATGTAACGTACCCGTCTGAGTTGTTTTTGATCTTTTCTTAATTTTCATTGTCAGCATCACAGTTTCCTGTAAAAAGCTTTGAGTCACTGTTTGATTTACCTTTCAGATAAAACTCAACTAGCAGCTGTTTCCAAGCTGGTCTTCAATGGAATAAACTGAGGGACTATTTGTGAATATTTCCACAACCTTTCATGAGGAAAACAGCACATGATACCATCTGTGGCATATAAATGGCCTTCATTAAAGGGCAGGTTCCTTTCTTCTACCTGCTTATAAAAGTTGTATCCACATAAAAGCAATGAAAAAACATGGACCGTCAAGAAAATATGAAATCTGCGACCTATTAACAGTCCCCTCTGATTCTGGACGATATCACTGCTGAGTCCGAAAACATTCCAGCAAATACCAAGATCATTCTGTTTTACATATAATCTATGAGATACACAATATCTACAGCAATCCAAGCACCAAGTGTTTGTATCAGTAAATCTTAACAACAGTGTTGGAAGTTTGACTTTTCATGCTTGAGTTGTGTTTCCGTAAGAAAATTAATGTCTTATCGGGCTCTTTATCATCAGCTGCTGGCATGTAGAGCTGGAACATTATATTCACACTTAATTTAACCTCCTGCCAGACACGGACACATTTGCACTTCAGGCTCGGTAATTGAGGACGGAAAAAGTGAGGAAGGAAAAAACCCCGCTCCAATATGTATTTTTATTAGTAAATATGATGTATTTTGCCAGGGGCTAGTCTCTTTCATTTCAGCCTGCTGCCAAACGCCAAAGCCCAGGGTAAATTAATACAAACCATGAAGCCATGTGCCATTAAACTGGACTCAAAATCCTGGCAGAGCACCAGACGCCCATTATTATTTATTAATTTATCTTTAATTCTCCAAATGCTTTGCAGATGTTTCACATACCTCTTGTTTTTTTCTGGAGACGATGTGAAAGAATAGAAGTGGTACCTAACATGTGCAGAATGTATTTTTTTTTACTCTCACTTACTTGTAGCAGACAAAAATGCTGCAGCTTATTAAGTGTAGTCTGTTTTAGTTTATTTTCAGGTGCATGTCTATCTGGAATTCCCTCGTACCATCTGAGGTTGTGAGTGATAGAATTTGTTCTGATCTAAGTATGCAACCATGCATAATTCTGTCTTTTCTTTCTCCTGTGATTCGTTGTATTTCAGGCATGAATGTTGACATCTGAAGGGGGTTCAAGATGAATCCATGTATAAGGAAATGTAAATTTAACTTGATTAGAGACAGCTTCCAAACCCTGTGCTTATGGGATTAGAAAACCCTGCCACAGTGGTATAAAAACATAGTTGTGACTAAACATTGTGTCACCACTTTGTTCTATAAGTCTAAAACCATCTTCCCTCCAAAAGAGGCTTGGGTCATTAAATCCATCCGGTAGTACTTCTATGTGCCTTTATATGGGCACAAAAACACATTGAAGTCAGATACCACCTACACAAACACACAGTGAGCTCCAGTCAGTGTACAGTCTGATCATAATGAGTAACTTTGACCACATTAATACTGTAGAACACCAATCAGACCACAACAGTCCAAACCAGAACTGTTTATAGAGACCTTACTGTTTTCTCCTTAACCAAAGCAGAAGACCGCTTCTGTAATGGAGGCTGTTTGAAGTCCTTAATCAGTTTTTAATGGTACAGAGTGAGGTGGATATTAACTACTACATGTGTGGTTTTATGGTTACTTGCCATTGCAGTAGTTTGCGTGCTATATTAAGCTGTGCCAGATGCACTTAGCCCACAGCCTCCTGTTCAAATAGCTGGCTAATGATAGTAATAAACAGGTGCTCTGCGAAATATTTTCTCTTTTATTACGCACTGACATTAAGTTATTCCAAATCACTGTTGGCCAGCCAACTTGGAACAACAATCACAAGATGCCGTATGTTGCCATGTTCAGCCTTTAGCAAGGTCAGTGAGAGTTTGAAGATGTATTTTTGTATTTAACTTTTAACAGACCCCCTCCATGATTGGAAGGACAGTGATGACTCAAGTAATGAGACATAACATATATATTTCTTAAGTGGCAAGCATTGGCTTTTCTGCATGTATCTGTACGTACGTGTTCCCTTTAGTGTTCTCTAACTTGGTCAGTGTTACTGGAACTTGGTGACCTCAGTGGTTAGCGGTTCAGACACAAGCACAAAAATAAAAAAGCCATGCAGACAGCCCTGTGCCTCAGCACCAGTGCTTTTCATTTTATGCCATAATTAGTATCTGACAATGCTGCAGGTATGTTCTCCATCTCAGATTATTCTTTTACCATGCTAACATTTCCTAACTAATGCCAATAAGAGTATTTTTAATTTGCAGACTTGTCAAACCCATACCTGAAGGAAAATGGTTAATCCTCGGGGACCTTGAATGTCTGTATTTCTACATGAATACACAGTTGTTGTGAATTTGATGTGACCAAAGTAAAGAAATGACTAACTGTTAGAACAACTACAACTAGTGTAACTAATGAAACTGCCATGATGCTTTTAGGGATGGCATGTATAGATCTATCCAAAGAGACTTGTTTTGTAGTTGTTTAGATGGGAATCTAAATTCCAACTTGCTAAAGGTGGTAATACATTTAATTTGACATGGCTAAACACAGGATAACAGCAGCTGCGGGTAAAAAATGTCAAATTGGTTTTCTGAGTATGGCTAACACTAGTAGAGCTAGCATCACCAGTATTGCTCCGGTTGCCAATCCGCTCTATGTGATTCCATCTGACATCTGTGCTGGATGATATCCAGGTAGTAGAGTGTCATATCACAGCATTATAGCAGCGGAACTAGTGGTGGGTTTTTCTGTCTTATAAACAACATCTAACAATATTTCTGGCCTCTAACTATACAATGATTGAATAGTTCTGGTGCAGACTAGCCAGGGTGTCAACATTTAGTTGTTTAGTTAACGAAACAAGAACATCCCTAGATGCCCTGTTATCTGTCAGCGTGCTGACTTTCTTACCTGTTGCTCTTTTGCTACACCTGTTTTCCATTTTCCCTCTGTCTCCAAGCTCTGTCTTTTTTTTACTTCCTTTCTCTCTCTGTATTGTAATGAGTTATATTCATCTGTGGAGGGCCAGCTGGCTTGACTTTATAGGGCTTGAGTTGGAGACCCCTGTTGCATGTAAAAGGCGACCCTGTCTGCAAGGTGCACCGCTTTACAGGGGTTTAATCCCGCTATAAAGACACAGAAGTGAGAGAAACATTGAGTGTACTTTTACATGGACCCACTCTTTCCTCTACCCTGGTTTGATCTAGCCTTCAGTGCCATAAGATTTAACATATTTTTCCATGATTTAATTGGCATTCGTTTGCCTCCAGTTAAACAGAGCGTTGTGGGGTTTTGTTAAAAATTAGCAACTGTTCACATCCATTTATATCAAGACTTAGCTCTTTTCTGGTCATGAGTCTTCCAACATAAATATAAACAGGATGCATGGATACATAATTTTAGTAATAATACTTCAACAATAAATAGCTAAAAATTCCTAGAGTTCATTAGTCCTCAGAAACAAAATACATTTTATTATGGACTAGTCAATTTTGATTCATCATTTCCAGTTAGGAAAATGTCTCAGATCTCCCTCAGTTCACAAAACAAACCGTGTAATCCTGTATATCATAAGTAAACAATACAATGATCACACAAGAGCGTCAAACTCTGGAGGCCTAAGATATGAAGTGAAAGAAGGTGCTGACGGCTACAAATGAGCAAATGTCACGAAGTAGTCTCCCGCAGCACACTTCCATCTGAGGCCTGACCTTTGTTTATCTGTGTCGAGCTCTCCGGTTGGTTGCAGCGGCTTTGGGCCCGTTCTGTTGTTTTCCCTCTGCACTGGCATGGCAGTGGCCACGTTTGATGGTTGATTGAACGCGAAAACACTTCTGAGAGGAAACCGTGAAACAGCCTGCCATCTGTTTGTGAAGTCCAGTTTAGACTGACAGTGGTGGATAGATAGATGATCCTGTAGACCTCAACACCCTTAACTATGTTGACAACCAGTGCAGGAGTGCTGAGTAATAAGTATGAAGAGTTTGTTTACTGTCTCAGTGGAACTGAACTGAAGTAAACTATAAACCCTATGCTGCAATAGCCTTCATGCCAATAAGGCTCCTGCAAGAAACTTTTGTCTGTGTCAGTTTTGTCATTACCTGAATGCGGTCTTTGCTTAAATAGTGCTCCACATGATTAAGTTGTTACCTCTGACAAGAATTCACATCCTACAGACTTTTGACCATCAAATGTATCACTCATTCTGAATGTTTAATGTGGACAATATAGGGAAAGGTCTGCTTCTTCAGCTGACACCTATGAACACTACCAAAGGCTGTGCTCAGCTAACAGGCATGGTGACAATAACAGGTATTAGAAAGAGCACACACATACATAGAAACAGTGGGCTGCAGTCTTCCCACAGGAATGCAGTCTCAACCTTTTTCCCCCTGAGAGTCCCTCAAAAACAGACTTCATCTTATGTATTGTGACTTATATTCAGGATATTCTGGATATTTTGGAAATGTGTTTTTTTCTCTGCGTTTTGATCTCCTGTCCACACATGAACCAAATTTTAGGCCACTTGAAACAGAAGTTTTTGAAAACACCTACCAAAGCTGCATAGGGGTGAATAAATATTTCACACTTAATATGTGTTCAATGTGTTTTTCTATGGTTTCTGGATGTTACAGGCTGATTACACATCATCACCACCTACTGGCCTGGCATGCTTATATGTGCTGTTTCTGTTTTGTCGTGTGGACAGAGAATTATTCCTGAGTCATGCAGTTAAACTTGTTGATTGTTCCATGTGTCCAGAGCCTGCCATGGTCTAAATAGCCAAATGATCTCTGCTCTGATCTAGGTTTACTTAAAGTCTTTGACTATTTTCTGTAGATTAATGCTCCTCTTGTCACCCTCATCATGCCAGTCACTATTTATTGTATATCTTGGTTAAATAAGTGCCAAAAAAAAATCACCTTTGATTTGACGGTGAAACTTTAACCGGACTCCTGACTTTGATTATCTCCCAGGCCAGACTAAACTGTTCTCTGCAGCCAGCTGTTGGAGAAATCCAGACACCCGGGAGATGACCCCTCAATTATAAAAATGAAGTATTAATAGCTTGAAATTGCACCCAAATGGCCATCATGCAGGCACAGGAGAAAAAGCTGTTTGTTTTTTCTTTCCATTGAAATCATTAGCAGAGTTTGGAGAACTTTCTTGGATGAGGTTCAGAGGTATTTTGGATATTTGCAGTGTGCTAAAACGAGCTGTGCGTGTGTGTGTGTGTGTGTGTGTGTGTGTGTGTGTGTGTGTGTGTGTGTGTGTGTGTGTGTGTGTGTGTGTGTGCGTGTGCGTGTGTGTGTAAACCCGCACTTTTTTTTGTATCTAACATCTCAACATTAAAGCTGTATCTGACATATATCTGGCAAACGTGCTATTGCCAAGTTAGCGTCAAATTATAGCAATCTGTGGAGGTGTGTGTGTGTGTGGGGGGGGGTCTCTGTACACATATATCTCAGTTCATGCCGGGGCTTTATCAACATATTTTCTCTATCCATTTCGTCCCTCACGCTCTGAGACTAATGAAAACTAACTGAGAGGAGGAGGTCAGTGCATCCAGATTGTTCAGATCAGTTTGATGGATTAAGGAAATGTATTTCTAAAGCAAAGAAGATACTCTAAGAGATACTTTATCTAAAAATGATTCTCATTTTTCTTCTAGTACAATATGAATACTTTCATTGATTTCTGCAGTGTCTCAACTTCATGGAAATTAGCTTTGCAGGGCTTCAAAGCAAAGTGAATTAAAGGGATACTTTATGTTTTAAGATGTTAAGAATACAGATGAATAAGGGAAAACACTCCTATAAGTGGCAGTCAGAGAGAAATTTCCTCTGACAATGGTCTTTTTCATCTTTTCTGACAAGATTGCATCTCTGTGGGATGAAAAAGGAGTATATTAGTATCCTAAAGGTTACGTTCAGCCCTGCGTTGTTGTTTTTCCTTCAAAGAGCAAACTGTCAGACATGCACGCTTTTTCAGAACTACCTCCATACAAAGTGTCAAATGTCTGAAGATTGTGGGGTTCATATTTTGAACAACCAGATCAGTTTAAGGATTTCAACAGAACTCCTGCTTTGCTGTGAACATGTATTTGACTCAGCCTGTATTAGTCCGGACCCCGTGCAGCTTCTGTGGCGACCCCCTGCTCAGCCCCTCGAGACGACTGAGGATAAGGTGGATGAGACCCTGAAAACGAGACAATTTCCGGGTGTAATCCCAGGTGGAGGAAAATAACTGTGAAACTGGAGGTAATCCAGGTGTCTGCGTGTTTCTTACTGTGTTCACGTGTGGCTTTAGAGCCCTTGGTTTAAAGTTTGTGTCTCATAGTGCGGCTGACCAAGCACTCTCTGAGACCTCATTGTAAAGACGATTATATGAATAGTTCTAGGTAGAAGACATGTCTGAGAGTTGCATGAAGATCAATGCAACTTTATCATCTGCTGGTTGAGTATGAAGGCTAAGGGCATGGAAAAAAATAGCTTGAACATTAAATTGTAAAAGCCTTTTGTCTTGTCTTGAATTTATGACACCGCAGGTACCTCTCCAGCTATAGTTTTGAATGTCCAGCTCTGTAGTCAAAAAAGAAACATTGACTCCATTGTGTTTCCTTGAACCATCAATTGCCCTTTCATTAACAGCTGATATGAGACATCCATACAGCAAACACTAGATGCTAAGTCAGCGTTACTGAACATGCTCTAAAACTTCACAGGATTGATGATGTATACAGAGTGTATTAGTTCTTCCTCTGAATGTGTTTACTTCTCATGTGGCTGCATTATGTGAGGCTACTATAGCCGATTATACGGCCCATTTCCTCTTCTTTCTCACTCACTTTCACCATGTTGCATCTCGACGGAGACATGCAGCATTAGCCTACCTTCTTTTCGAAGGGAGCTACCTCCTGTACGAGTGGCCTGAGAGTGAGATCGAGTTTCCGAGCCACATATTAATTTAATCAAGCAGCATTGTTAACAGATGTCACTGTACGGAGCCTGGCCCATTGATCCTTCATCAGCATGTGTTACTGCAATCAATACCCTCATTAGCGAGCTGTCAGGGCCAAGGAAATGCTTAAAGAGAAAGCCTTTTTCATGTTCGATTACAGTGTGAGCACTGAGCCGCTGTCCAACTCTGGTGCTGGCTGAGCTTTCAGTGAGCTCTGGGAGTGTTTCACTTCACACCAGGGAGCTCAGACCAAAACAAGAAACATGATTTTACATTTGTTGGAGAGTCTAAGGAACGGACGATATTCACGCCCATTTGTGGTTGATTGTAATGGAGTCTCCTGTGATTCAAAGAGCAAGTCATATCCGAAGCAGATGCAATCCTGTATTTACACACAAACTCATACAAAGCCTCATCTTTGCACATGCAGACTCATAATAAGCAATGAAATGCAACAACATGCATGCAGAGTTGGTGTTTTGTTGCAGACACAAACTCGAGTAGACTGTGGAATAAATTTCCATACAGTAATGTACATGTGGAACACACATTCACAGGCATGTCAATGCCCACAAACATATGTGCTGATTCACCAGACATTTTCCACAGTAAAAATACTGAACTTACCACAGATAGGGGGAAACATACTTTCATGTGTGGTTTATGACCTGTTACAAGTTCTACTGATAAAAACACATACTCCATCACCCTGAGCCATCACACCTGATACTCTGTATCTCTGTTTCTTTTCTGACTCCGATCAGCAGTTCACTGGATCCTCTCTTTTTATCTCTCTGCAGAAAGTAGATCCTGATGGGAGCATCTGTTGGACAATATTACCAGGGAGATACAGGCCTGTCACCAATGTATCACAATCATTATACATGTTTTATGATATATGCTTAGTAGAAACTTTTTTTTACAGGACATTATCAGATACCAATCATTGAGGGGAGTCAGAAGTAGAGTTTGTGTATACTTTGACTGGCAGAGCGCATTCCAGCACTTTCTGCTGCTCATGCAGTTGTTCAGCTGAGCAGGTCCACATTGGAAGTGGTTCACATTGTTTATCACAGTGCTGTGTTAAATACTTGATTCTGATCGGTCAAGACCCCATAACAACAGAATTTAGTTCTCAACGGCAAAGATGATGCAAGAGACAATCTGATCACATACGTCATATGCAGAAGTCCCTTTCATCTTGTCTAACTCTACCTTCAGTGGAAATGTTCCGTTTTAATTTAACAAGTAGGCAGGGTAATATTTGACCATGAGTTGACTGTGAACTGAAATGTGCGTATTGGTCCTGCTCACTCTGGGAGCTTCACTTCATATCCCATGAATTCCTGTGATTGATTTTAACTTATGTGTACTGGTCGCCCAGGTCGTTATTGCAAATGAGAATTGGTTCTCAATTAACTCACCTGGTTAGATAAAGGTTAAATAAAAATAAATAAAATACTGTATATTGCCCTGTTTCTGGCTTGATGTACAAATCATCAGTCACAAGTAGGGGTGAGCCCGACTAAGGATTTGCTTAGTCGAATCTGATTCATCAGATTTTGCCCATAGTCGATGAATAGTCGAATGTTGTTTTTCCTTACTGACCCAAAGTCTGCATGATGGTGACCGCATGACAATATTACACATAACCATTTACAATTAAGAGACTCATAGACTCATAAAGTAAAAGGGACAACAGAATATTAAAAGCATAAAACTTAGATTTTTTAAATCTATATTGCAAAAACAACGAGGTGATGAAGGAGAGAAAACTCAAATAAGTCCGCCATCTGTTAAACATGGAACAACGCGCCGTTATAGAATAAGGAATCAGGAGATATTTAAACAGTGTTCACACAGTGGAGAGCAGCACTGCGGAGGGTAGTTTGTCCAACTTAAGGCTAAACATTTGTATAATGTTCAAAATCAAACCTGAACCAGCTAAAGGGTTTTTAAATCTCTTAACAGAACCTTTTAAAACAGTCTTTCATCGCGTCTTTGTCCGCTTGAGTCTTTTCAAATTGTACTTGAGGAAAACCATCGTGTTTACAGGCAGAAGTGCGCTCCTTGCTTTGTTGACTGTAAATCCTGTCTTTGAGAATATTCTCTCTGATGATTTGGAGGTGGATGGGATGCTGTGGATTGTTTTTGAGGCTTTGCGCAGCTTTGGGTAACCCTCCTCGTTCTTTTGGCCCCGTACAGTTTTTGTGTGGTCCGGTAATCCTTGATCTCACAGCCCTCTTCATGAAGCTGCTCCTCATCTTCATCACTATTTTTAGAATCAACTGAAGTTTTATTTCCTGACATTTTGAGCTACCATAAACGTAGAAAGATTTAAAGGCCCGCTGAGGTACGTCGGCTCCACAGCGTGGACGTGGACTTTCCCGCTAAATGGGAGAGTCCACCTTTAATTACCAGGGGAGATTTAATTACCACTTTGAGGAGATTTAACACTGCAAGAGCTGTTCTCAGAATTACATTAACTAAGTCTATATTTATATCAAAATAGGCTAAATGAGACACTATATTTTAGGGAAACAGGAAAATAATGTAAAATTAGACATTGAGCACCCCCATGGTTTGAATGGAATGATCCACATTTCATATGCAAATATTCGACTATGAGATTGGCAGTAGACTAAGGCTCGTTAGAACGAATCGTCGAATATTCGACTATTTGGGGTCACCCCTAGTCACAAGCATTCAAACTAAATAACTTAAGCAATAATCCTGGAATAACCAAACAAAAGACAAAAACACCTGTATCTTTACGTGTTCAGACATGTTAGCAATGGGGGTGCAAATATATGTGTGTATATGTGCATGCACTCTTAACCTCCTGACAGACATTATCACATTTTTGTATCTGCAGGCAGCCCTCTCCGCCCTCATGTATTTGGATTTCACTATTACTTAACAGCTACTAATAAACAATTTATGCCACTTAACTGGGGTAATACATTATATCCTGACACACGGTTGAGTAACCTTCTTGACTTTCTCTCCCTCTCCTTTTCCAGTTGTGGAAAACAAAATACTTGGCGCTCAGCCATGGACAACACTGAGGCCCATTATCTGCAGCGTGCTCATATTTTGAAACCAGGAAAGTTCAGCGAGGCCCCTTCACTGACCAGGTATTGGGTATTGAATAACTGACCAGCATGGTAATGAAATATGGATAGTGTGTGACTAATGAAACATGGATACTGCATGGTTCAGTGAGGCTGCAGGCACACCACATTTCATAGATTTGTAACAGACTTTGCAGGAATTTTAAGAACATAAAATCAATCTTGATCATTGTGAACATTAAACACTGTAGCTTGATAAGAAACTCGTATGTGACTTGCTTTCGAAAACATATCTTTGGGCGTTCAAAAGTTCCGGATGATAAAAAGTTATAATGATGGATTGAAATAATATAATGATGGATTATATGGTAATTTAATCCACTTGAAGAGGTCCAGAGGCTCTAGTACTGAGGGTAAAATGATCAAATATGTTTTTCTGCTTGCACCAGTGCACATGTATGAACAAGCATGCCAGCACAGACACTCAGAGACATAAATACACACGTATAAGCAAAACAGATGATTCTCTACACACACACACACACACACACACACACACACACACACACACACACACACACACACACACACACACGCTCCTCCGTGTGCTATCAGTCCTGCGTGTGTCTCCAGAGGGAAACTGTATCAGACAACAGAGGTCATGTGACCTGGGGAGTCAGGCTTCCTTAATCCTACTGTCAGCCCTAATTGGGCAGCAGGGGATTGATCAAGTATGCCTTGCGTGTGTGAGTGAGTGTGTGTGTGTGTGTGTGTGTGTGTATGTGTGTGTGTGTGTGTGTGTGTGTGTGTGTGTGTGTGTGAGAGAGAGAGTGTTTGTGTGTGTGTGTGAGAGAGAGTGTGTGTGTGTGTTTTTGTGTAGATCCTCGTAGCTGAAGTTCATTTGCAGATGGACTTCTATCTCCACAGTCTGTAGAACACAGGATCAAAGCTAAGGTCATGTTTTGTCCTTTCTATTAATGATAGCAATAAGAGTACTGAATAAATACATTTAACTTGAAAGAGTTTTTGAAACATTTTTCACATTATATTACACGGGGCAAATTAGGATAAATTATGACCCTAACAGGACAGGAAATGAAAAGAAGGAAAGAATAACTTGTGGTTATCTAATATGCTCTCTTTACAAGTCATCTGATTGGACACTTCCCCAAACACTTCTGTTGTAGTTTGGTTTGCCTAACTAAATGTCACCAGCATAATACACACACATCACATCCACAATAGTCTGGTGTAGAGTCACCAGTAGAGGGCAATACTGCTAACAACTACAGTATTCATGTCCAGCTCCCTCTCAAACACACAAATCACATCCATAATCTGTGTTGTTTCAGGAAGGCTGCTTTCAGAGTGGAAATGTATTTGTTGAACAAAGATGGAAACTATAATAAATGATGCAGTGATAAGTCTTGTAACAGCAAAAAGAAGCCGGGGGGGGTGGCTGTAAATCATGACACACATGACCTACTAGTGCATTCAAGGCCAAAGGAATCCATGAGATCCTCTCCATCCTCATCCTCTGGACCTCCATTCATCTGAGCTCTTTACTTTGTGAGGGAAGCAGCTGTGTCTCAGCCTGAGTTATATGTTTCAGGAGAGTAAAGGTGAGCTGTTTTTAAGCAAGACATAGTGCAAGATGCAAAAAAAAACTTGAGATGAGTGTAAAAAGTGACAAGCTGGGTGAAACTAACCAGACATGGCACCGCAAATCACCAAGGACATCCATCAAAAACAGCAGTCTTACACATTTATCTAAATTGCCTTTCTTTGTTCTCTTCCTCCTGTTGCAGATTTTTTGTACTTAAAAAAACTGTCTGAAGAGCAGCAACTGTAGCCACACAATAACCCAATAAACTTCAGGAACACTGTGCTTACGAGTGAAACATGCAAGATCCTCCCTTTGTGTTACTCTTCTGTTCATGAGTTTCATACTCCCTTGCTTCTTTATTTGATGGTCTTAAGGCTTATCATAAATCATACAAACTTGCTATGAAACCATGGCTACAGCAACAGATTTTGATAATGTATAAGAGACCCAGAGAAGGTTAATTATTTGGACAAGTTATTTTGAATGCCCGTCCCCCCTACTGAAGGATAGGTGTCAGAAAAAGCAATCAACCGCACAGCACAGATGACAAATATTCGATTAACAGACACAAGTTTCAGTCAATGTGACAAATTACTTCAAGTGTCTTCTATCCTATTAAGTACCGCTTCGGAAAGTAGTGTAGTTGAACAACAGGGAGTAATGTTAAAGGTACTGGCACAACCTAAAGTTAGTTCAAGTCAGTAGGGAGTTAGGTTAAAATAATTTGAGTTGATAAATGACTGATAATAATAGAAATATACAGTAATAACTAATTCATACTGCAGCCAAGAAATTTAAAGCCATTTCGTTCTGAACTCCAGGGATGAAGAAGGCATGGTATGGGAGACCTGCAGGAGGGTCTCAGACACAAGTCTCCCCCATCTTTGGAAAATTTAGCATGCTTTGAGCAGTAGCAGCCCGGGATGCATGGATCCATGCCAGGCAGAAATTCCCCTGCAATGCTCAGTGGAGCTGCTTGCAGCCACTGGCAGCTAGCAGTGCAGCAAGTGATAAAACTAGCTGACTCTGCTCGAAGTTATGCTCAGAGAACACAGGCGTTTTTTTGTTACATAGCTTTGTTAGCCATTAGCTCTAGCTCAAAGCTCAAAGCTCAAAGAGCAGCCTCACAGAACCCTCGCTCATTGATAATGTGTTAGTAAATAGGAAAAGGATCCCTGGGAGTAAGAGCATCAATCTTTTTTATTTTTTTTATTGAAATGTTCTGAATTTTAAAAAGATAAAAAATATATATATCTTAATGTGTTCTTGCGGAGCTTCTTGTTGACTGAATGTTTCTTGAATGGCAGATGTGCTGTTGTGATTCTTACAGAGAGGCTTTGTTTAGACAGGTAAATGAGCTGAGAGAAACACACAACAAAAAACACAGCTACGCCTGATCTGATTACATCAGTGTGTGTGTGTGTGTGTGCGCGCGTGTGTGTTTGTGTGTGTGTGTGTAGTTTGTGTGTGGGAAAGAGAGAGAGAGAAAGTGTGTGTGCTTACCATAACATAACAGCAGGTTATGAGGTTAGGGTGCCTGTGTTTATTTGTTTGCCTAGCAGATGCCCTTATGCAGGGCACTCAGCTTGTGGCTCATTTAACACATCCACATATTTACACAGCTGGATATGAACTGATAGAACTGAGACGCTTGTGGTCAGCCACTTTAATATGAATGTAACGCAGAGAGGGCTGAACAGAGGGTTCCCTTTCTTTCACTTTCATACCTTTGACTTCCTTTGTATCGTTCCTTCTCTCTGACTTTCTTCTTGCTTGCTTTCTTTCCTTCTTGTTTCTCCCCTTTTCTTGCTATTTTCTTTTAGTCTGTATGTTGTCTTCTTATTCTTTCTATCTCTTCCTTTCTCTTTCTCTTTTTATGTATGTCTTTCTTTGTCTTTTTTAAAATGTTTTGCTCTTTCTATTTTATTTATTTACTTTTACAAGAGTTATTGCTTTACAGTCAACTTCTTTTGATTTGTCCTATCTATCCTTCTTCCTCCCTCTTTTTCAGTCTTCTTTTTCTTTGTATTTCATCCTATTTTCTCTCTCATCTTTCCTTTCTCTTCTAATATCTTTCTTTTTCATCTTCGTTTTTTTTCTCCTTACTGCCTTTCTTTCTCTGGTTTTTATTCACTGCACCTTTCTTTTCATTTCTTTCTTCATCCTTTGTACAGTGATGGATGCATTTTTTTCTCCCTCCTTTTTTCTTACTGTTCTATCTCTTGAATGTGAAGCAGCAGTTCTGCTGTCTTCCCCATCATCTGTCCTGATACTCAAATCAATAAACAGAACTTATTCCACCACACTTCATCTATGCCCAGGTGAGGTGATCCAGATTTTTTGTTCGGCTCTTTTTATCTCTTTCTTCTCCTCTTTTCCCTTCACATCCCACCTCTCCCTCCATGGTCTCATTACTCACTGCTCTCTCCACTTCCACCCACCTTACACTCTCTCTTCTGTTCTACCTTTCTGAAGTTTTCCACCTCCTATATGGCTCTGCCCTCCTCCTCTTTGCATTTTATCCATACATACAAAAGCCACATGGAGGGTCTGCTTCTAATCTTCACATGCTGGGGTCTGCATTTGTTTTGCTTGTCCAGGGACCTCACAATGCAGTTTCCAGTGCCCTGGACCCACTGAGTGCAGATTTAATTAGATAAGGCGAATGGTGGAAGGAGCTGGAGAATTGAAATTGGACATGGAGGTTTTTACAAGGAGGGTCGGCTGGTCCTTGGCACTGCATGAGTCCTGACCAACAATGTACTTCACACTGAGAGGGGCAATGAGAAAGTAGAAAGGAAGCAGAAATGAGAGTGAAGAATGGAGATGGCATACTTAACTCTACCCGGTAGTCTCTAAGGATGTGTTTAGCTATTGTGCTCACAGTCTATAGGCTACTGGTGCCACACCCACTCATGCAGACTGTGAGACTGTGTGTTCTGAGTGTGAATATCATGCCATTCAGTGCTTTCCTGGTCAACATAGGTTATGCATGCTGTATTTATATCTGAAGCCTTGCTGACAACAGCATAATATGAAGTCACTATGTGTTCTTGCACATTTCTGGTTAGTTTTTGGTTTAAGGCTAGTGAGCCTTTGACTTGAATTAAGGCTCAATATAATATATTCACACACTCAGTCTGTCAAGTTTGCTCTGATGCCCGTTCTTCACACAAATATACAGCTTTGTGTTTTTGTGTCTAGTGTTCAGTCTATGGTTTGGTGTATAAATTGTGTATTTTGAAAAAGAAGATGAAAACAAGTTTAATGAAATGGTTAATTCACAGGTAACAACATGTCCTAACAACATGTGAGCCTCAGATGTTACACAGTATAGAAATGCACAATCCACACTATATCCATCAAATATACACTAATGTTACGTTAAGTAAACAAAATCACATGGAGACGAGTGGGACACATCCAAGATGGAAGAGTATTCTCTGTGTTCCTATATTTCCACTTTGTAAACAGAACATTTTGGAGTTGGCTCATGTCAAGTCAAGGCACAGCATTTCAATCACCAATCATGGATATGGATACTATTAATGCACCTCTACCTCCACTATGTAAAACAAGCTAACAGGCTTCATTGAGCATAAAAAAGCAAAAGAACACTAAGAAAAAAATCCTAGCGAATTGGAAACCTCACAGTCAGCCACAGCTGCCACTTTTGCATCGTAAAATGAGAATGTGTCAGACAGGTAACTCTCAATCTGAACTCCGTGAATTACCTACTTGTCATCCACGTCTATGGGAGCAACAGGAATGAAATTGGAAACAGGAAAAATCAGGATCAACACACTGTGTTGCACTGCTTAGCTCTGCTTTTCACATGTCCACTTATGCCGAGGTTAGATCACATGATCTTTCTGCCTGTTACAATCATCGCCGTGTCTATTTAGCCAATCACAGGGCCTTACATTTGTGCCATGACTTGACCGATAGACATGACAGACTACCCGTTGGTACATGACCAGTCACCATGGCAGATAAGACACCCACAATTGCTAATCGTAGAAAGCATAAAGAAAGCATAAAGACATCTCAAACATGCTAGACTTTCTGACGTGAGGTCTTAAGGTGTTCCAGATATATCCTCGATTGTGGTTCACTATAACACACAACAAAGGATACAACCAGCGACTGACTGGTCTTGACACCTTACGTCTGCCAGATCAGGCTATGAACATGCTTTAAAGTGCAATCTGAGGATACTTCAGTATAGGAAACAGTGGAATCAAGCTGTTGTCACTGACACTCACACAGGTTGCATGAGGATATGGTGTGAAAGCTTAAGTCTTGAAGTCTAACTACAGGATGAAGAAAGTAAACTGTTCCTTATTGATGGGGTCTGAACGTCTGCACGAACATGACCATAACAAGTGTTTAGTGGCTGTCGTGACCTTTGGCAAAATACGCTGCCATCATGTAACTGCAGCTGCTGCATTCAGAGCAAGAGAACCACTGTTAGCAGCACGACTCAGCTGGACTTGATCATAGAGCCCAGGCTGTAAGAGATAAACACCCAGGTTATTGATTTTTAATCGGGTGGTGGAGGAGGTTTTGGTTTTATTGCTGCCGACTCTTGAAGAACATTATCGTATTTCTTGTTTTAGTTTGGACTTATTTCGACAAACAGTCCTGCACTTTTTAATTATGAGTCTGGATTGCAGTACTGAAAAAAAAAAAGCACAACACTATTGTTTGAGTACTATTGACAGCATATATAGCTTCAGGCATGTCTGCTGAACAATCCAGTGCTTTCAGTGGGCCAGTCGCCACCTCTTAACTTAACTCCTTAGCGTACTGGGGCTTTTTCAGCATATCCTGCCTTCTTCAGCTGCAAGTACCCCTTTCCTGTACCCACATATTTCTCTTGGTGAGTCATAACAGCACCCAACATTACCCATGGCGCACTATGTGATGCTCATGTCCTTTTGTGGATGTTACATGACGTTCACTTGTCTGTTTTTTCCTGATAGTTATATGACAACGTAAAATCAGCACAAACTTTCAAGTCTCTACAGTGTGGTAGTGATGAGGAAAACCTAAGTAAAAAGAAGATAACTGAAGTCATGTCACAGACTGTTTTGTCTGGAGGTGAAAAAAATTCAGTTTAAAATGTGGCTGAGAGGAAGTTCTAGGAAAACAGATTGAAAGCAAGACCTGTCGTACATTGTATTAATTATTAAGTTATTTAAACACAGATAAATGTTTCATGTAGACACATGGCCATTTTTTATTCCATTTAGATGTTGGAATCATGTTGGAATCGAACCTCGGCCGCCTGTTAAATGGGCGCGCAATTTACCCATGAGGCCAAATCTATTCTCAACTCATTTTCTTTGATGAGTTTGTTTTATCATGATTCCTCATTTTAATTGTTTCCTTCAGGGTTCACATACTGAGGCAAGTACAGTAATATTAATGATTTCCTGATACTGGCCATGTGTCACACAAAGATATAAGTGAATAAGAGGAGCTAATTAAAGCATTGGAACAATCTGCTTCAATTCAACAGCATGCTGAACAGTTTGTGTTATTGTAGCTGTTGTGATGTACTGTCCGTTGTTGTCCATCCCCTGCCAGGCTTAATGCTCATTGCGGTTTTGACTTAATAAGAGACAATCTCACTGTACTTGTGAAGCATCCTGTACCGTGTTGTCTGATTCAGAGTACACCAGTCGACTCTTGTAACTGCCATAAAGTCTCCCATGTTGGCTCCCCTCATCTTTACTCTCCCTGCTATTTTCCCCACCCTCCTCCTTCTCCTCCTCCTCTTCCTCCTCCTCCTACAGTTTATCTCTAGAGATGCCTCCATGTTGATCCATCCATCACACAGACTCTGAGGGGCCCCCATCAGTTTTGAGCCTTCTATCACAGCTTTCTCACCGTTCAATTTCTTCTAACCCCACACACTCACTCACTCACTCACTCACACTCACACACACACACACACACACACACACACACACACACACACACACACACACACACACACACACACACACACACACGACACAGAATCACAAAGAGCTTCCAAGCAAAGATTATATCTGGAATACACTTTGTGATTTTGTTAGCTCTGTCTTTCTTAAAGAACGTCGTGTCACTTTCTGTGGTTTGGTAATCTCTTATATGTGGAATTTTTCTTCAACCGGATTCAAATCGTTCTGATTAGAGTTGAACTCCGCTGTTTACATGGAAGCTAAAAAGAGTGATCTGATTGAAATGTGTGTGGACATGTATGAAGCATTTCATCTGAATGAAACCATTTTGACACTCCGAGTTGTCCCTCTGTTCTGATGTGCTGATAATAGCAGAGGCTATTCCTTCTGCCTGTTCCTGTTGTCACCATATACCGCTGTTCTTGCTATTCTTCTCTTGCATCAGTGACTTTGGATGTTTGTTTTTTATTGATGTATTAGTGATCTGTTTTATTTGCTCCCAACATGTTTCTATCCATTTCAGCAATAACAAAAGTGGAAACTTGTCACATCACATTGGACAGATATGCTCAGTGAGAATTGCTTTACACCTACCAGCAAGAAAAGACTACATCTTTTGTGATGCTGAGATCTGTACCTGTATGCTTAGCTTGTATGTGTAGCTCAACTCAAAGTGATATTTAAATTCAGTTCGACACAAAGTTCACATTACTTTTGACTCATAAACTGAGCCGTCTGAAAGTTTTTAAAACAGAATGTGCCGTTCAAAAGCACTGTGGTGTTTTTGTTTTCCATCTTGGCAACAGGAGCGACAAAGTAATTATTATGTGCCCAAATTGATGAGATTAAAACATTAGTTTTATCCATAGACGTCGCCATTTACACGTAAACACTGACAGCCCTAGTTTACATGGGAGCTGATCTGAATAACAGTCAGCTTCATCTACCCCTCTTCATCAGAATAAAATCTCTCCGAGGAACTGGCCAGTACGGACCAGTCTGTTCCAACCATAGACTGTAAATAAAAAATGGACAGCGTTTTTCCGCCTCTTCCCGTTGTACGGTTCTGAAGCCAAAAAATCCCGCTCCTGGACGCCACCATTGTGCAGCCAGAGTCTTCGAAGCCACTGTAACAAGCTCCGCCCTACAGCGTAGCGTCACAAGACGCTGTGTGTCCTTTGAAGTTTCACTCTACAGCGGCTGTGAATCAAAGGAAACCCGGAAGTAAAACCTCGTTTTTTTAAACTCTAATAACGAACGAAAAATAAACTTTTCAGAAAAAAGAGGCCGTGGACACAAAACAGTCAAATACTAACTACATATCACCACAGCATACGGATGTGAGAAACATTCGTAGGACGTGTATAAATTTTTTAAAGTTTGACTGCGGGGGAGATGGATTTTTTGACCTGTACTGCAGCCAGCCACTAGGGGGCAGACACACTGCTGAAAGCTTCACTTCAAGCCGAGCGAGATGCACCCCTGGTTCCAACCATAGACTGTATAAATAATGGACGTAGTATCCGTGACGTCACCCATCTGTACCTGAGCACTGTTTTGAAACCAATTGGCGGTGGCAGCCATATTGGAAATGCGGAACTCAACCAGGCATAGTGTGACGTAAAGAGGCGGGGTTTGAGCCTCCTAGCCAACAGTTATGTGTTCCCGCCTGTCAGTCAAGTCAGTCATGTCCTTAAATGGGCAAAAACTTGTAATCTTAATATCTTCTGAACCGTTGTGTTAGAAAAAAATTCACCCCCCGTACAGTGTGTGCCAATAGTGGAATTAGCTATTAGCTAAGCTGTTTTTGAACCAGGCTGTAAACATGTTTATTTCTGCTGTAAAGATCGTCTTCTTTGAATTGGTGTGTATGTGGTTTCTGGTGTTTCTGCAGCCAGCCTCAAGTGGATTCTTGATGAACTGCAGTTTCTAACACTTCTGCATGGGCTTCATATTTTGAGACCGGAGGTTGCCGCTTGGTTCCACCAGAAATTTTTACGTGGAGCTGACCTGCATCTGTTACACATACCAGGGATTCTGCAAGAAAACCCAGCCTGTTTGATATGAGTTTAAAATCTTTAAATGAGTGCAGGTTCAGCAAGGTAAAATGTGTGTCCAGTCTGTGATAATGAAGACAAATGTAACCTGTTTCAACCTTCAAAATGTAGAATAAGTTGAATGCTATTGGGTTATGTGAGCAACTGGGAAGCAAGGTGACCCATTAACAACCTCCAAAACTGATCATTCGTATTGTGATACATCCATTCTCACGATAGTTACAGTTTTTAAACAATCACATAACCATAATCATGAGAAAGAAAGAAAATATCAAGATTTCAATTTGATAAAAAATGAACATACCTGCGTTCAGTTCGCTTTTTTGAGTGCCACAAAAAAAAGACCTTTCGGTACAGTGGATGATTTCTCTTGGTTATGTATGACTCTAGAGAATATCTGTCTCAGTATCACATGTTCCTGGAACAGAGCAGGAAGTGACCTCTTATGATAAAAGTAGCCCTACACTTACATCACATGAGTATCACTTTCCTGCAGCAGACATCGCAGACCTTTCCTTCTGTGTGAACTCATCTCTCTGTTTATCTTTTACATATTCCTGCTGAACTCGGTCTGAAAGGACGGTGGCCAAACATCTGTGCACTGGCACCGAGCAGGGACAGGTCTGCAACACATTGGTACTGTGCACGGAAAAACACACTCCTGTATGCAAAAGTACGTTTTACACACACACACACACACACACACACACACACACACACACACACACACACATACGCACATGCACACGCACACGCACACACACACACACACACACACACACACACACACACACACACACACACACACATTTACGCATATCTTATATCTTGCTAGCATGTTCAAATGCAGTTATGGACAACAGTAATCAGGCCTAGAAACACGCTATGTATTTAGCAGATGGTTTATGATCCAGCTTTCAACACAGCAGTGTGACTGCTACATTGATATGCCAGGAGTCATGAACACCTTCATTACTCTGAAGGAAACAATAACGCAATAAATGAAAACTATAAGGACAAACTACTTGTCACGTAAACTCAAACCTCAAGATGCCAAAATAAAAGCCAGAGAAAAGGTTATCACCTAATTTCCAGCACACAGATGTGACTGTTTCAGCTGTAATGCTGTTCCAGTTGGCGGCTGTCCTCAGGATGAAAGATGTTATTAAGTCTCTCCCCCTCATGTTTTCCCTATCAAATACTGTTTTTCTTTTATGAAGCTTGTATATCTATGGCTGAGACCGTTTTCCACTGTTTGGGATGACATGGAACACCTGCTGCTCACGCACTGTGCTCAAACTCTATTCCAACACAAAGATTGTTCTTGTTCTTACTGTTACAAAGTCAGACAGTAAAAAACAGCCTGTGACAGCAGTGATGTTCACCAAACTACAAACTCTTTTTTTCATGCTTCCTTGTCTCTTTTGGCCACTTTTCTCCCCGTCTCTTTCTCCTCTTGGCAGCAGTAAAACCTATCATGTCAAGAAGCCAGACGTGATGAATATTCGGAGAAGCAGTGATGATAAAGTGAAGAAGCCGTGCCAGTTGATATTCACAGACCACAGCATAATCATATTCCTGCAGAACTTTAGTAAAGTTGATCTGACGGCATTGTTTTGATGTTCTATTTTTTCCCCCATGAAGAACAGCAGGTTTGTGTTTGGGCAGATGGACGGGAGTTGGCTGATGCTCCCTGGGGATGAAATCAACTCTGCCGTAGACCAAGGTCCATGTTTATCTTTGGACTTTATTAGATGTTGATG
Source organism: Notolabrus celidotus (assembly GCF_009762535.1). Taxonomy (NCBI): domain Eukaryota; kingdom Metazoa; phylum Chordata; class Actinopteri; order Labriformes; family Labridae; genus Notolabrus; species Notolabrus celidotus. Next base: position 29,965,229 of record NC_048283.1, on the reverse strand, counting down.
TTGGCCGTGTGAGAGAACCACTTGTATAAAAAAACTATTTTTTAAGGAAAAGGGGAAAAGACAGAGAGGGGGGGAGAAAAAGGGGGAGAGAGAGAGAGAGTGCGTTTTTGGATTGCATCAACTGTACATCTAGATAAAAAGACACACATGAACAGAGGAATTCAGTCTGTTGTTTTGCACATATAGTACATGTTGTTCCAGAATTGAAGGAATGCAGTTTGGAAGCAGGATTAGTATTTTTGCAGAAAGTCAGACCTGGTTGTGGTCGTTCCCACAGTCAAAGTCACCAGGTTGAACCCAGTCTTGGGTTTCTTGTGACATGTTGGACTGGTGTTTAAGTGCTGTCCTCAGAAGGCTCAACTGTGATGCAGCTGTCTGTCACACTGCTGGAGACACAACTTGAGTTGAGACCTTCACACTCAATGCAGTGCAGTTTGACCCAGCGCTGGCCCTGTGTGTGTGTCAGGGTGTTACACTATGTGTGCTTTGTCAGCACTTGGAAATCACACTGGTTAGAACTTCACCTACAGCTGGACGGTGAGATGTTTTTGGTTGCCTTCCCTTTAAATAAGCATTAGTCATGTTTGTTCAAACCATGTGTAGAAAGGAGTCTTCGAGCAGCACATCAGGGCATTTTGACCTGGCAACATTTAATAGAAACACATAAGGAGTTTTACATTTATATCTCAGCCCATTTCCATTCGACACCACACTGGATTGTTATACTCTATAAAATAACATGTATTTTTCAGCACAAGACAACCATGTTTATTGTGTCGCACTTGTATTGACCTAACCAAGCACTGAGCAAGAGTGCTGTCTCTGAAGGCAGAAATGTAACAACATACACTAAGCTGAAAAACAGCTGACTAAAGATTTTCAGATGCATGATCATCCTAATCTCTTGTGTAACTTTGAAGTTAGATTTAAGTTGTGAAAGGTTGCCAGTATGCTAAATATTCTCACAGCACACCTGAGCAATGGTCAAGGAACCTCTTGATGTTTATTTTGGCACACGTTTTCAGCTTAGCCAATCTTATTGAATACATGTTGGCTGAACAGATACAAATGCAAATGTCTCAGTCCCTTCTGGACTTTCCTTCATGCATGCACTGGGAACTTGGGTTGTACCCAGGCCGGGCTCCTCGCATCTCATCCTGGGCTGGTAGATCCACAAACCATTATGTTCTTGCAGGCTTTGCAGCAGTGCACTGTGTTCTTAACGACATGATTGAGTTTTCCTGTGTCATCAACATTTTCATCTCACCATTTTAGGGCAGTGATAGTTTTCCAAAAACAGTTTTCACCAAGTGATGGCGTTTCTGACATGGTCTTGCAGTTGCCAATGCATACAGAGCTGCACTTTTAGATCCAACTGCCTGTTACTCCTGAGAGACCTTATGCATTTCAAGTTGTCCACATGGTCTACATGGAATAGTTGGCGGCCAAGCAGCTGGTGTCAGGAAACAGTGTGCCAGACTGCAGAATTAGTGAGTGTGTTTGCACTTCCTTCTGCTGCCTCGTGTAGGTATGAACATGTGTGCTTGTGTAAAATACATCCATGTCATCATCTGTGCAGTCAGGTTTCTGTGTTTGTTCAGTCCAAGAGAGAACATGTTTGGCTGTGACTTGAGGTCAAGTCTAAAGCCAAACTAAACAAAGAGGTGTATCTGCTTTCCCTGCAGGAAAAGAAATGGCAGCACTCGAGTGTCCACTGGATTTAGTTAAATCATGCTTTGTTTTCTCACAGCAGTAAAGTGTTTTTGTGAGTGTGCTTTTTGTTTGCGTAGTTAATGAGAAATTGGATCAACAAGCTCTCAACTTTTTTACAAGTTTTTAGATCGTGTCCATAATGTCTTGAGCTTTATTGAAACAAAAGTTTTGAAGGTTTTGCTTTAGTGCCTTGAAACCATGCCTGGGAAACACATCTGTCATTGAGCAGGTGATCATGCTGAAAGCAGTGTGACATGATGGAAATGACAGAAGCGGAAATATACTGTTAGAGGTAGTAATGGGGGACCACAGATGAAAAGGAAGGAGTAAAATGAAGATGGTTTAAAAGGAGACGTATTGCTCTCTGAAATCTTTACTGATGATTTGCTGAAATTAACATCTCTGTGTTCCCCCCCATCTGACCATCCCACCCCCACCTCCCATATCTGTCATCTTCATGTTATTTATTGCCTCTGTCCTCAATCTCCAGGGTTTATTTAACAGCTTTGAAACCCCTGTGCTAAATGTGTGTGTGTATGAGAGGTGTTGTATTAATGGGTGTCAAAAGCAGAAGGGTTTGTAGGGAGAACACAAGCTTAGAGAGTTAGTCCCCAGGACAGTTTTTTTTTTTCAGTTTTTGTCTTCAGAATGAATTTTTGTATTTCTGTAAGGGCCAGCCTAGATGAACCTGTCTCTAAATCAAAATCATCCCCCCTACCATCTAACAGTAACACAGAGCATTGTCAAACAGGCTCAATAGGGATGAATAGAGTTACAGAAAAATTATCATGAAGGTGAAGTACCTCAGATTGGCTCAGACTTTGGTTTCATAATTAGTTGGGAATAACACGCTTATCCTTTTTTTTCCCCTTCAAACATAATAAGCTCGTAGTTGTCATGTTGGGAACTGGTGATATGATGAGCTTAGAAATCTCACTACCAACTAGTGTGTAGGAGGGGTATTACAGACACCCCAATACACAAGTATGTAGTGCTCACGATGGAGTAGTGGTGCAGCTACATACAGAGGTATAAACCAGATTTTAAATAAAACACACACACACACACACACACATATGCATGCATGCATGCTTTACCCCCCCTTCTCACCCCATCTGTGGCCCATGAAATAAAGGTGCTGATGAGCAGCCCCTATCAGCAGATACCATCTTGGCCTTGTCATCAGCGGCTTGCACGGTCACAGAAAAGAGGCCTGATGGCTTCACCTTTCAAAGACTTCACCAGCCGCTACCTCCCCTCGAATTCCTTCACTCTCCATCTCTTTATGCTACATTTATTACTTGCACTTAGATAATATCCTGTCTGATCGTCTTTATTTTCCTCTTCGGGTCAGATTGCAGCGACTCTGAACCACCAGCCTTTGGAATAAGCAGGAGTGTTGACAACTTGATTTCATCATCATGGCTGTTGTTATTCCTTTGAATGTCCTCAGAATAAGAGGCTGAAAACTTGATTAGCTTAGCGTGATGTAGGTCTATTTTCAAAGTCTTACAGTTAATATTTGAGATATTAATATATCATAAATTCATGAAGTGGATTTCCATTTACCAGAAACATAGCATGACAAATAGAAAAACTGCGGTGTATCTTTTGTATTTGTATCTTTTCATTTGTGGGTCAGTTCATCTGGTTCTTGCACTTGTTTGTTCAAGAATCTGTATACATCAAGTGTTTGTCTATTTAAGCAGTGTGTTTGTGTCTGAGGCTGGCACACACTGTTTCATCTGGTCTGCGTGAGTGTTTGTGGGAAATCAGTGTGTGTGTGTGTGTGTGTGTGTGTGTGTGTGTGTGTGTGTGTGTGTGTGTGTGTGTATGTGTGTGTGTGTTTGTGTGTGTGTGTGTGTGTGTGTGTGTGTGTGTGTGTGTGTGTGTGTGTGTGTGTGTGTGAGTCGGACAAAAACTGTTGGTGTCAGCATCACAGAAAGACGGGTTGAGCGCTGTACTTATCTGGTCCCTGGACTCTACAGGAAACAGGCGCTCGAAGAAGACACCTGGTACCTGTTTCCTCTTCAAAAGTTGAAAGAAAAACAAACACCTGAGAGGGAAGGTGGGGGAATTTTCCCTGCTGGCCTCCATGACGTCAAACAGGGCCTCAGGCCCTCATCCCCCTTAAGAACTGACACGTACGGAGAGAATGAGAGACGAGAAGAAGAAACAAGTTTTCTTCCACTGTTTGAATTACCTAAAAAGGTGCTTACAAAGGACCTGTCTAAATTCTCTGTAGAGCAACATCAAGCTGATTTTCTTTAATCTCAGAAAAAGAAACATCAAAACCAAGCCAAAATGTTCTACGTTAAACTTTAAAACTGTCTAACGTCCACATTTTCTTGGGGCTAGAGGTGTGGGAAGGTGGTTAACATCAACACCTTGTGCTACGGTCAGCATTTCTCCATCCACCATTTCACCAGAAGTGAGGCAGGTTCATGTGTGCCTTGAACCTTTTTAAGATTGGAGTGTTACACCTCACCTCCTGTGTCACCTTCCCTACAGGGGAAAATGGCACGGCACATTCGTTTCCCTGTTAGGCCAGCAATGGAGGTGGTGACTAGCAAAAGGGTGTCTGTTTAAACCTGCAGAAGAAGTAAAAGGGCTGTTTGCGTGTGTGTGTTCTGACATAGACTAATAGGCTTTTGTCCTGCCACACCATGATGCTGTGTAACATCACACGGTGGGACAGATCTATGGCAGTGCTGTTTGGTTCAGAGTAAAAGAAGAGACAACATAAAGGAGGAGCTTTGGAACGGCGTGGTTGCTGTATCTGTGTAACAGAGGCTTTGGTCATTTTCACACAATTTGCAGCACAGGTGAGAGAGGCTAACGTAATGTTCATTTTGTGCATGTTCCACACAAGCATGTTCACTTAGAATGCGTCTATTCATAGTCCACATTCAGTGAGCTGTGTTCTGTTTTTCATTATTTGATTTACGATAGCTTGTTATATGTGGGTGTGTAGTATTTGTCTCCAGGTCTGTTCTCAAATTAACACTCCCAGTCTCTTGAGTATGTTTACTTCACTGCTGCAGTTGTCTTCTGACACAATGGAAATAACTCAGCAGCATCATCTCCCCCTTTGTTGGAAATGTCAGGAAGACAACATCAATGCATCATTAGTTAACTTCAAATAGAGTTCATGGTGTCTCAGTAAATTTTGTTCTGAACAGCAGAAGGAGAGAAGAAGAGAGGCCACCCATCTCACATGAACACAGTCCAGAAATGTAACCACAAAGGACTCGGCAGCAGGTCAAGATATAGAAAGCGGTGATTTCTGAAGATTGAATGTTCTTTTGATATCTGTGTGTGGCCAGAATGATGCTCAGCAAGCTTTTCAACAGCTCAGAGATAAAACTATTATCCATGTCAAAAACAAACCACTCCAACTGATTCAATATGACATAAATTAATTTACTACTGCAGGTGCTCATGGGACTGTTTGTGCTAAATATTAAAAAATGCTTGTGGGTTACATTATTTAAAGCTGTGCTGATCTGACATATACTTGTTAATATCTAATGCTGACACTTTGTGTGGGATTTGTTCAACAAGAAGTAGTGTTAAGGCTTTGTCAGGAGTTTTGAAACAGAAGGAAATTCATACTGATGTATCTGCGTGACATAAAAGAGCAAACAAGACCATCCGGGCAAAGACAGATGATTTCTATACAGGTAGTGCCTGTAAAAAGCTGGCTTAGGTGTTGGGTGAAGCGATTAACAGCATGTTGCCTAAACAGACTGAGTGATATGTTGGACTGTGAAAAAAAGGCAGGATGAGATTTTTCAGTAGAAAACATTGCTTACATACAGTATGTATAGGACAAGATCATCAAACAGAAAGCATAACACTTTTACCACACGGGTCAACATAATAGACACAATTGGAGCTTCAAATTATAAGCAGTGCATGCTTTGAGTCTACAACAAGCACTTAGAGTGGACATAGGTTAAATGAAGTGCAGACGTGTCCTCTGGGTCTAGATAAAAGTCAGGTTCTGATTTTTAGAATCTGGACCAAGTGTTGCATGGCTGTCAGCTGCAGGGCCTGTGGCTGTGTAGGCGTGACGGCCACACACACTTCTCCTGGTGTACCACACACACAAACACTCAAGCAAGAACACGTTATTACTCCAACATCCATAAAACTGCCATTCCCTTCATTGGGAAAAGAGACTTCCAACCATTCACTGCCGAACAAATTTTATAGACAGTGGTCTGATACTCGCGAAGAGATTAATGACCCCACGTGTTTATAAATAGAAGGTTTGATTTCATTATATGGCATGTTCATGCATGACGACATGAAAGAAGAGCTGCATGCCTCCAAAGGTTTTAAACTGTGAGGGACAAATTAATGAGCACAGTGGCCACAACCGCAGATCCACTGCTTCCTCCCTTTGCCTTGCCTTCTTCCTGTTCACGTCGGGCAGGAGGATGACGACCTGGTAAAGAAATGAATCTCATTTACCTTCATACACTACAGATGTACATTAGCTGCACTGCACCAAGATGAATGAAAAAAAATATAGACATGCACACACAGCCATACACTGGAAACTGTCTGAGCCAGGGATTCGTGGTACAGACCTCCCCCACCATGAGGAAATCTCACCCTCTTACAGACACACTTCTCCAGGATTCATAACTCATCCTGATGACGTAAAAACTGTTCCAAAGAGTAAACCCAAGTAACATTTTACCACACAGGCATGCTGAGGGGTTCACATTAGATTGATTTATACACTTGTCTGGAACTGTAATCCAAGACATGCATGTTTTACAGCAATGGTTAGAGGTAGCCTTACAAAACACAGGGAGTGAGTCTGCTCCACTATACTGGTGTCATGGAGGCAGAATTTGACTTTATTTTGATGTATTTGAAGTGGGGTTTTTTTATTTGTTTTTTAGGAAAGTGGTTGGTGTCTAAATGTTTGTAACTGATGCTTTAATATGAGTGCATTAAAGTCGATGTTCTGCGTTCAACTGGGCTGGCCTGAGGAACCTCTGACATTTTAGTGGGAAGTAAATGGGTTAAATATGTGTTATGTTCAGTGGGAGGGAAATAACATAAATCCCATGGCTCCATCGACCTGTTTGTGTCTACGCATGTCTTTGCTACAAAATACGTCTCAAGCACAATATGTCAGCGCCCATTGGGACTGTATATTGGCCTAGCTTTTTACAATGGGAGGAGATGGAGGTACGTCCTTCATATAAAATTCAATGTTTACAACTTTAAAATAATGTTAAAAATGTGGTGTATATGTAAGGAAACACACTCAGTGCGAAGACTAGATATGATGTCAAAGTTACAGTGGTATCATGTTCTTTGATTGCAGTAAATCAAATCATTAGCTATCGTTTGTTAATACGATTTTTCTGTAGAGAGCGTTTTTTATCTCTCAAACTGATTAATGTGATCACTATTCTTAATCACTCCTCCTCTTCCTCTCTTCAGTTATCCAAATAAATAACTGTACCTTCTGACGCAAATCCCTGTACGCAAGAGAGTGTTTCCCGAGTTATCACTTTCTGTTTAAAAGGTCAAAAGCTTACAAGCTGAGTCACTGCTGTCTTATATCAGTATGTCTGAGCTCGGGGATGCAGTGGTGCCATAAGCCTGCAACTCCTCATTTCCACTTTGGCTTTCTCTTTAGGTGTTCCCAGGCCGCAAAGAGCCTCACAGTCTAACCAGTTAGGTGTTAAAAATATAAAAGTACACTTCCTGCTGTTTTGTTGCTCTGTGGCCATACCTTTGGGGTGTAATGTGTGGGGTATTGTCTCCATATAAGCGCCCACACTGCATATGAAAGACAGACGAATCATCCCCTCTTTGACTGGACTGGAGGTTGGAGGAGTTCACGCAGAATGGACTGTTTTTAAGGGTGTGTGTTTGTTGGGGATGGCCTCAGGTAGCTAACTGAGCTAGTAAACAGCCGTGAGAGTTGTAATTAAACACAGTTAAAGCTGCAGGTTCTGGTCTGCCGCCTCACAAAGCATAGCCCACCCCTGGAGACTAGCATGTTAGCGCAATATTAGGGTTAATGTGCTTTTACAGAGGCAGGGGTGTATGTGTCTGTGGGTGTGTGTGTGTGTGTGTGGGGGGGGTGTTGATAAGGGAGAGAAAGAGATGACATTACTCACTGCTTTACTTTTTTGTTTCACTTTAGTAGTTCAATTCAATTTTAAAACTGCAATGAGAACTTTAGATTACAGGAGATGTTAGGCTTTTAAAATGTGGTCTACTTGATGTGAAATTTTGTCACAGCACTACCACAAAAGCAAGAAATGTGGTACTAACTCACAGCCTGCTGATACCTGTTATTACATGAAGATCATCTTGTCAAACACACTGTCCAAATTCAAAACTGGAATTGGTGAGTTATGTTTGATTACACATGTCTCCAGCTGCTTTTGTTTAACAAATGCTGGTTCTGCTACACGTTTGTATTTATTTATTTATCTATATTAAAAAAAAAAACTTGTGATCATAAATAAGGCACTATCATTGAAAATAGAGATAATTAATTATCATTAAATTTATTGAATTAATCTTTAAATATTTATATATAAGTATTTAGAGAAAAACAAATCTTTGAGTGATTAATAAGTTATCAAAAGCATTATAAGTCACTTTAGGTCTGAAAACAAACTGCTCAGCCATGTGCAGTGTATCTTCAGTTTCATCAAACTGTGATAGTAGAGGCAGTGTTAGGTGCAACATACCAAGAGCTGACTAGTCCTTCAATCAGCTCCGGGAGGATGTCCTAGCAACTGCTATAGGCAGTAAGCATACTGTACAAATGCACACAAGAAAAGTCATGGGATTAAGTGATCATGGTCTTTGCTTAGAGGGACGTCTACAATATTTTATGAGAATCCATGAAGCTACGAATGTCTTCAAAGACCTGTGAGAGATTTAAATATGAACCAATGTGGTAGAAGAAGCAACCTGTGGACAGAAACAGAGAAGGACTTTAGCTGGCATGGAAATAAAAAAAAAATTACAATTCTAAAAAAACTCTGAAAATATTATATTTGACACACCTTTTGTGTGTGTGTGTGTGTGTGTGTGTGTGTATGCATGCGTGTGTGTGTGTGACCTGCTGTGTAATTAGCCCTGTGGTCACTAGAGGTGACGAGGAGAGCAGGCCCTGGAATCCCCCTCCCTCGTGTCTGCTAAGAAATCCTTAGAAAAATTCTCTCTCTCTCTCTCTCACACACACACACACACACACACACACACAAACACACACACACACACACACACACACACACACACACACACACACACACACACACACACACACACACACATACACACACACACACACACACACACCCTCTCTCTCTCTCTTGAAGCCCCTGCTGCCCAGTCTTCATTACCCTCCAGCCCCCCTGAGGGGCACGTGGAGGTGGGGGCTGACAGGGCTCAATCTCTCCTTCTATCCGGAGCCCTGGGGCTGCACTGGAATTTACACCCCTGGTCCTGAGAACGAACACGGATATACACTCCTCCACTCTCCTATTGTTAGGAAGGAGGACGAGAGCAGGAACACACAGAGAGGAGAAATGTAACTGATTTCCCATGTCTTAGGGGGCTACAGGGACCAACCTCTCAGGGGTCCTGATGCTGAAGATAAAAGCTAAACAATGCTAAAAATGTAATATCACTGTACATCTATCCATATCTCCGTTTACATTTCTAATTTTTTTTAAACACTTTTTAAAACTCTTTTTACAAACTTCTCACTAAATGCCTTCATGGCAGCTTTCACTGAAGTTGTAACCCCAAACACATATAATTCCCCTTCATTTAACAGGCCTCATTTCACCTATAATTACCCCAGCTACTGAGGTGAAAATTCGATTAGTGTTACCACTATTGTCTGTCTTTGATTTACAGTGTACATGGGAAGTCTACTGTAAATCCTCCTGTAAAGAAATGTACATTGTTCTGAATTCATTAGCTCACACTTACATTGTGTGTCTGTGTGTGCTGCGAGAGGGGCTCATAAAAAAGCACTTCCCCTGTAATTGAGGATCGTGTCATCCCCTCCCCTCCTGTTAAAAACAAACTGCAAACTGAGCAGTTGACTGAGGAGGAGGGAGGGAGAGAGTGACTGAGCAATCTTCTACCATTTGGTGTGTGTGTGTGTGTGTGTGTGTGTGTGTGTGTGTGTGTGTGTGTGTGTGTGTGTGTGTGTGTGTGTGTGTGTGTGTGTGTGTGTGTGTGTGTGTGCTGACCTGCTAACCATGTGTAAACACAGTAAATGGTTTTGACTGTCAAAGCTGAAGTTCGGCTGCCCTTTCTCACGAGGAGGGAGCAATCAAGCTCTGTGCTGCAGATCAATGGACAGACTGAGATGAGCTCTATGAAATAACAGCTCAGTGATGTCTGTCTCACTGATGCTGACTATGCGTTGCTCAAGCTGACGCATTTTTAAACATCCTGGGTGGGCTCCACTTGGCGTGTCTTGACGATGAAGTACATGTCCTTTCGGTGTCAGGGTTTGAATATAGAGAACTCTTCACAACAAATACAGTAGACGTGTATCTCTGAATGATTTTCTGGAAACTGCCTCCATGCTGTTGACACCTGTGTTTAATTCTTCTTACGTGAGAGTTTCCCATTCAAGTCTATTTAATGCTTTGTAAAGCCGACTCATTGTGCAATGTTTACACCAACACACTGGAACACGGGGCCCCATTGTGCCTGGTCCCGGCCCTCGAGCTCGCGAACTGAGTTACACCACCGGCTGGGCCAGAGTGCCCCATTAGCTTAATGGCCGTCTAGGATTTCACAGGGATGCATTGCTGTTATGGCTGAAAGCATTGCGTTTCCCTTTTTATGGCTCCTTCAGATTCACAACACCCAGAAATAGGGGTTAGAGAGGAGAGGAGGAGGAAGAGGCGGGGAAGACAAAACAATACAAATATTGAGGCAACTTTACACCGTCCAGGGTTTGGCTCAGGCAGACAAGTCAGGGAGAGAGAGACGTTGCAAGGAAGAGCAACAGAGGATGAGGCAAGAGAAAAAGGGAAACAAGGAAAATATTTTACAACACTGGAATAATAATAATACAAAGGAAGAGCTGTGTGGTGGAAAGAAAACAGGCTGGAAGCAAAGAGTCCTGATGCTCACTGTTCCTCTTTAAATGTCTCTCCGGGGTATTGACTGACTTAACAACTGATGACCTGATTCTCTTTCCCATAGCTTTGACCTTTGACCTCAGTGACTTCCCCAGCTGGGTTGAAAAGCAATCTGAGCAAAGGGTCAAGTTCCACCTCAGCCAAGTGTAGCATGTGACATCTATCATTTCATTTCTTCAAGTCTTTTTTAGTCATCTTTTCAACACCTTTTGGAGAACAGGTATAGAAATAAAATAATTTGAACTTCACATGAGGAGAACTTCAAGTTATGTCATTCATTTAGTTAAAATTATTTTCTTCATCACTGTTTAGGCCTCTTTCAGTAATACCTGCTAAAAATCCGTTAAAAGCAACAGAAATCCAACCAAGAAGCAAAAAATATAAACATCCAATATCTTGAACATGATTTGCACAAATATGCTATTTTTTCTTTTCAGGAATGTGCACCTGCATGCTCTACCTCTTAAAATCCATTGTTGTTACTGTCTTGTAAGTTGTTTTCGGATGACCACTTTACATTTGGGGTGAATTAGTTGTGTTAAGCTTCATGAACCAACACTATCATATCTGCTTGACATATTAGACATATAACCAATGCTAGCTATTGACACTTACTTCCCCTGACATACAGTACGTTCATCCTGCTATATAGTAACTTGATCCTATTATAGCGCTCTGTGGATTTGTGACCTCTGTAACTGACCATCTGGTATGCATAAAGCAAAGTGATTGTGATGAATATGCTTTTATTGAAACTGAGCCGAGGTTTCCTTTGGTACCACATGGTACCAAGAAGAGCATAGTGAGGGGAAGTGATGCTCAGTTCTTGGGGCTATCATGACTGCATCCCCCCTCAGTGTACAGTGAATAATGGTTTGTTAAGGAAATAAAACAATTACAGATTAAGCTGGTCATTTGGAGGAAAAGGCGTTTTTTACTTTTATCCTGAAGTTATACAGACAGAGTAGTATCAGTATTTTGAACAGTCAAGTATAACACATCAGCCAGAAAGCTGTTAGATTAGCTTTGGAAAAGGAAAAGCATTCCTGGCCCTCTTGTTGGGAATGCTAATACAACTTCTGGTCAAAAAGCACCTGAAGTTATTGACAAGGCATCATCAATGTCTCATGACATCAGCTACAGGGAGCGGTAGGTAGACCTCTCTGCCGCTGCTTCATCACCTTTTGGGCTTATAGTGGTAAAACATCTGCAAAGTGTAACTCCCAGCTGTCGACCTTGCAGCTTACGGTAGACTGTCTGCAGAGATAAGGACTGTATTTCAATGTAAACTAAAAGCCTTTGCCGCATGAACAGAAAACATCATCAACAAATCTACAGAGCGTCAAAGTGAGAAAAACTTAAATGGTTTCACTCACATCAAATGAGTCCATAATTCAAACATCTCTCATCTTCCTCACCATGTACCTGATTCATTTCTTCAGTGTAACCCTTTTCTTCTACTAAATATATGTACAGTATGTCCTCATAGAGACACAAAAACTGCAGATGGGAAATTCATATTCATAACAGATACACTTATTTTTTCACTTCAAGAAGTTTTGAAATCATTAGATCATACTTCTGCAGTTCAGACATTTGGTATACATGAAGAATGATGTATTTTGACTAACCTATGATCTTTTTTCAGCCCAAATGGAGGCATCTGTTGGTGGAACTCATAAGCATGAAAGGCAGATATTAAAGATAGAGTGGGATGATCTGTTCCTGAAAGAGGAAGAGCCATTTTGTTTCAATCTGTGGGCCAGGCAGGGCTTTCACTATTGTGACAAACTTGCTTTGATATATCTCGCATGAAGCACAATGTGGTTATTGAACCTTGGAGAGCATCTGCTTGTCATTGAGAACATGAGACTGTGATTTATGAGTTAGATTCGACATCAAGACGTGAACGGGACGGGTGAAGAGATGACATCAGGGAATCATGAACTACATGAAAAAAAAGATCCAGTTGTATTCTTCATTTTTACCTTTATGGGCCAAGGTCACATTTAGTATCATCAGTTTGACAAATATCTTGTGATCCGAATAACCATAGAGCAATGTGATAAACATTAACACCACAATGAGATCACAATCGAGAGTCATTAAAGGATGAGTGATGATACTAAAGGGAGGCGTGTCAGTTACATTTAGTCAATTTTACCTATTGACTCACATGAACCGCGGAGTATTTGGCCGGGGGCCATCAGATGATGTTATTGTACCACAACCATAATTCAATAGGAACTGATCTGATCTTCTCTGACAGAGTTCACATTTTGTGAAAGAAAAAACGGTGAAGCAGATGAAACAGATACATATTCAAGGGAACTTTATGAATCAAATCAGGGGAAGTAGATCGTTTATTTTTCTGCAGAAAACAAAAACTTAATAAAAGAATCCTATTTTGTCTGTCTTTTTCGTTTGTTTAAGATCCTGGGAACTCCAGATAAGGACCATTGACCATTAAACACTCATTGACATGCTATAAGATAATGAAATAATGTGACTCCATGGGCTTTATGTCTTGCATTTAAAAATGGTCATTGTTCTGCAAACTTTAAAAATGTTTTTAAAAAAAACAGAAAGAAAGAAAGAGAGAAATGGGGGGTGGGTTGCTTTCTGATAGCAAAATAAAGCCTAGAAAATGTTCCAAATCGAGCATACATGCACAACGACTTGAGTTTCTGGGTTGGAGTTTCTTGAATTTAGCCAAAAGAGTTGACCCTGTCTGCAGCAGTTGATCGCCTAGCTTCCATTCCAGTCTTCTGGCTGGTTTCTCAACAAAGGGGCCGAAGTGACTGGCATCACATGTGGGTAATACATGTGAGAAGTACCTCCATTCAAACGTACTTAAAAAAAAGATCTATCCCTTTAATAAAGATCAGAATAAAGAGAATACTCTACTAGACTAAACACAATTCTACTTAACACTTTTCTGAATTATTGTCTCTGCTGAGCATGAATTTGTATATAAAACTCAAATATTTGTCACATCTTTGACATCTCCTTTAATTCTGCTTTTAATCCTAAAAGTTTAAAACATTCTTCTACTTTAAAAATCTTTAAAGCATCAAGCTACAGGGTTTTGAAAGAGGAAGAGTTTGCTGCAAACCTGAAGTCCTGTTTGATAGCTGTTTGTTGGAGAACAGCACAAATCAGTCCGTGATGATTAACATGTGGGTCAGGCCAACACTTCAGTGTCTGAACCACTGTAGGGACAGATGGAGGTCCATCCACTTGATACCCCTCATCAGGACGTCAATAGTCCCCACTTGAACTTTACAGTAATGCCTTTCCTGTTCTGCCCTCTTTTATCTTTGTCAGTTCTTTTTTGATCTTTCCTTCTAATCCTCAGTCCTTTGGCATGCCCGGCTGTCTAGATTAAAGAACCTTGATTGTCAGGAAAAAGACAAATTACTGGGATGGAGGAGAGCCATAAATGGCCTTACTCACATACCTTACCCAGGCTGACTTCAGTCCTCGGTACCACCACAAAGCAGGACTGTGTTCTTTGATCCAGGAAATAACAACAGCATTTGTCATTTGATGGGGAGGCTTCAGTGTGAGAGGCATGGTACACAATAAAATCGAGACATATTTTGTGAAGATAGGGTTTGGCTCAACTTTTAAACCCAAACTGGGATTGAAAATGTCTCTCACTATTAAAATAACAAATATGATGAACTTTGAAATACATAGTGCCGTGACATGCGTTAATGCTTTGTCTCTGCTTTGCTGGACGCTCTGCTTATTTTTCATGAAAGACTGATTAATTTTCTGAGGACCGAGCCAAAAACATCATTTTAAAAATAAAGAGATCAGAAGAAGAAATGTTTGAGCTTTTTGTAGTGGAAGAAATGAAAATCCAAGCATTTATCATATTAATGCACCTGTGCAATCTAAGTATGTCCTTCACAAAGAGATGAGCTCAGTGTCCCAAATAACCATTTATCTGCCGCCAGCTGTAAGTGTCAGAGCAGCCAGGGCAGCCGTATCACAGTGGCACTCTTGACCCTGCATGACTCTGCTCGAGTACCAGTTCCTTTGGCCCGCAGCCAGGACAGCTTGGACCACTTTAGACAGTCTGCTTCATCAGACGAGTAATAGGAGGTACCAACAAGATACAGCCTGCAGGTTTGGCAGTGTATCTGGTGATTTAACAGTGTTTCTGTTTTTACTGATGAAGTATAGAAAGCTGAACCACAAAAGGATGAAGAAATACATAAGTGGAGTTAAAGTTGTGTAATTTCTTGATCATAATAAAACACCAGTTGTTCCCATCCAGTCTGATCCTGAGTTTCTTTTTTACTATCTCTGCATTCCTCTCTTCCCACTCTTTTCCATTTTTTATCATTCACTCTTTTTTTCCTCTGCCTTCAACCTTTTATCCAAAACTTTTTCCTCTTTCACCCTCACTGCCACTTTCCCCCTTTTCAGCTCACTGCCCCGACACCTCACCATCAGGGAGCTGCCCTAATCTTTTTGACCTGTCACATCCTCCACAAGCTCTTCCGCCGGCTCAAGTAGAGGCTCCTCTACAGTATATGTGTGTGTCTATTGGGGAGTGAGTGTTGGAGTAGAGTTTGTTGACGTTGTGATGTGTCTTTTTGTAGTTGCAGAGGCCTGTTTATGCGCCTCTCAGGGTCATTGAGCTGTTGGTCATGCACAACAGAGAAGAGCAGACAGTTCTATCTTCAGTCAGGGGGTAACACAGTTAAATCAGCTTCAATTCATATTCAATCATTTTAGATATTTTAATGTGCTAAGTGAGTGTCTGACAAGGGCAGACTATATGTTACAGCCTGAACAATCTACATTAAGAAAAGCATGCTGCAATTACAGAAATAATGCAAATTCAAAAGCACATGCATGAGTCACAAATGCAATGGCAGTAAAGTGCAACAGTCCATGGTAGACTATCTTTAAGTCTAAAGGTGACTCTCTGATGTCCCACTGTGCCACTTTCCCATCTAAACATGTCAGGTCTCTTTCTCTGTCCTGTCAATAATAAAGCTGTTTCCCTGAGCGCCCCCACATGGAGCACATCTGTTGTGAGGTCTTAATGCAGAGGGTTTCTTTTGCAGGTACTTCCTGGTTTGTTTGTTTTAAGCTTTGCATCATCCCTTTATTTTGCAGCCCGGTTGCTGTCAATGCAGTTGACAGCAACTGCTGTTTTTGATTTTGTTTCTGCACTCGTGCACTTGTGTTTTTAGTGTGTATCCGTTGAGCATTTGCAACTAATTTTTCCTAGCGGAGATTGTTCGGACTGTTGCAGGTCTTCTGGGTTTATCAGCCACTGCAGTTATGTGCAACAAAACCTAATGTTCCTCTGCTTTGAGCATGCATTTTTCTGTAATTGTGTTGAAAAATGCACTAAAAATGCAAAGTGTCAGTTGAAATATGAAGAAAGGTTTTTATTTTATAATTTGTATTTATAATATTCTTTTGATTTTTGTTGTTTTGTTTTGGTTCTATTTTTAATATTAGATAATAATTCACTGCACACAAGTGTATTTCCCTTTCAAAACTATTGCCCATTTGTAGGACTGACATAAAGAGCTTCTTTATTTTAATCAAAAATCAAGGAGAATAAATCTATTATGATAACAGGCTAAAAGGGTTAATACAATTATTAAAAAGAAAAACACAGGAAGAGGAAATCACTTGAGCTCAGAAGATATGCGTAAATGTGTGTGTGTATGTGTGTGTGTGTGTGTGTGTGTGTGTGTGTGTGTGTGTGTGTGTGTGTGTGTGTTTAAGGGTTAGACTGACGTTGTGATTTATGAGCTGAGAGCAAATTATATCTCTAACAGACTTTTACACTTTGTCACTGATGATAAACGAGCAGGTCACACACTTTCACCTCTAAATGAACTAAATCTCTGTCACAAACACACACGTCTTCACTCTTTCACATCCACAAACTGGTACAGTACAGACAGCGTGATGTATACACAAAACGGACACCTAGCGTGGACACACTGGCAAATGCACAGCTCTCTTCTCAACCCATAAACACACGTTCACACACACTTCTCACTCATTACCCAGAACTCTCTTACCCCCTGAGCCACCGTCCACTGACAGGAGCTCGCCCCGACTCCTCTCTGACACGTCCCCCGGGGTCAGAGGTCAGCTCGGTAGTGTGAAGTGCAGGGGGGTGTTGAGGGCCCTGTGGTGCAGCTGGGGGGATCAGAGCGGGGAGAGCAGTCATATTCCTTTCGGTTCCTCGTGGAGCAAAGGGCCAGGGGGACTGAAAGGGGGCACATTGTTGAAGAATACTTGTGATAATGATGTTATTTGGGTACTCGCAAGGCCTGCTCGGCAGCTGTTGACAGTAATGATGTAGTGTGGTGCGTGTGTGTGTGTGTGTGTGTGTGTGTGTGTGTGTGTGTGTGTGTGTGTGTGTGTAATTAATGATTCTCACAGCTCTCCTACATACCAGCTGCTGACTGAGGCAGGAAGTGGATGATTGATGGGAATTATTGATACCTCTCTCCCTCAAACACACACATACATGTAGCAGTCACACACCGCTCAGGGTTTCTGCATTCTTGATAGGGTTTTGAGTTTGTTGCTTTTTCTCCACCTATTCATGCATGGACTCATCAGTCACTGGTGAAGGAATGTCAATACTCCACCTTGTTTTAAGTTACCATCTACCATATGCTCCAATTTTGCTCCTTCAATCAGTCTATACTGAGCATTTCTAATATCATAACATTTTTCATTTTATTTTGAAAAGAGGCCAAATAAAGGCTGAGACCATGAAGTGGAGGGATTAATGGATGCACCTTTGGGTCAGTGGGAAATCACTGATGTTATTCAAGGAGAACCTTTCTGTAATGAATTCAATCCCTGTCTTGTAATCATGATCATACCTAGAAATGTGCTTAAAGCTCCTGTGAGGAGATTTCAACTGATTATGAAACAGACTGAAATTATAACCCATGTCTCTTCATTAGCGATCAAATGAAACCAGTCCACCAGGGACGAGACTGACTGTTTCTATAAAGTTCATTTTAAAAAACTGATGCAGCTGCTTGGGTGTCAGGAGAAAAGATTGACAGCAGGCTCACATGAAGTTTAAGGTTAATGTTATGTTAAAATCCGTCCGAAATGAACGAACATGTGCATCTATGTGCACCAGCCTTGCTTATCTTGAAACATTTATATAACTGATTTAATGATATGAAAACATGTGTGATAATCATTTTATGCAGCTATAGATTGAGCCAAGGCATACATACACTTGGCAGACAACCTGACTTCTATGCTAATTTTAAATCAGACAAGTAGATTGTCTGAGTTATCAACATTTGTATTTATAGACTCATGAATTGGCAGGGTCTTTTTCAGCCATGTTGATTTGATTCCTTCTTAACTCAGAAACAAGATAAAATCATCCATGTGAATAAAGTCTCTGCTTCATACGCTGACTTGTACACATGTATTGAGCATTGCTAAGAATGTTCATTCATTGCATTTTATCTTCTCATGTTTATGTTACTATAATCCAGCATTAATCACCCTGTGAGTTTAGCATGTCGATGTAAACCTTTAACTGTTCTGGGTCTAGATTTGAAAATACGTGGTATCACTGCCCTCAACACAGAATTCCAAGTTAATGCTAAGACATGTGATCATAGAGAGGAAGATGGCAAACAATGAAAACAATCATGCAAAGGAAGAGGAAGAACTTAAAGAGTGAGTCTTTGAACTGATTTGGTGCAAGAAGAAAAAGAAACAGAGAAAGCAGGGGAAGCTTACACATGGCTCTGTATTAGTTCTCAGGCTTTGCTTGTGTTTATTGGTGTGTTTGTGTGTGCACTTGTGTAAGTGTGAGAGTGTATTTACTGTAAAACAGGTCCTTAAACATGTGGCTGCTATTATCACCACAGCCCGTGGTCAATGCAGAAGACCCACCACCTCTTATGTGAGTGAGTGTGTGTGTGTGTGTGTGTGTGTGTGTGTGTGTGTGTGTGTGTGTGTGTGTGTGTGTGTGTGTGTGTGTGTTTATCCTCTACTATATCCTATTTATACAACAATAATTGATCTATCCATTGAGAAGTTGTACATTGATAGTGTTGGAGGTGGTAATATAGTCATTATGAGTTTAAATCAAATCTGAACAGCAGGCAGATGGCTGCCTAGAAGTTTGAAAAACAAAGATGAAGTACATTATTGGAAGTACTGTGTGTAAAAGATAAGAATCAGGAGAAACAAAAAAGAGAAAATGATTCAAGAAACCTTCAAGTGTGAGACACAGCTCATGTGTATTCATACACACTCTTTCTGTCTGCCTGCAGCTCATTAAAGGTTTAGTCTCTGGCAGGCCTGATGGGTCTGCTGCATGTTAATCCATGTGATAATTCAAAGTGATGTGATACGTACGAAAAGTTGCAGGAGACCTCAACTCATAGCATCAACCTTCAGACCTGTCCGGTTTTTAATCTCCTACAGAGACAGCACAATTTTAGTTGATAGTTGAATGCATGAAATGAAGGTAAAAATACTCTATAATTTAGTACAGAGCTTTCAAAGTAAAAATACTAAAACATTGATGTAGTAAGCTACTTTAGCCGTGTTGCTCTGGCTCAGCTACATTTCCCCTGGGCCTGCTTCCCTTTAGTGACGCTAAATGCAGAGTGTACCTTAGCTCACTACACTTTACAAGTAGCTTGCCTAACATTGGGATTAAGTAACACATTTGTTAAACAAGTACATGTGGTGTTAGAAGCAGAGTCAAAGTAACACCCAGTTAGGTGATACTGGAGCTTCAGTAGCCGCAGTACATTTCCTCCTTGTATTCAGTGTACTGTCTCTGTCTTGCATACACTGTTGACAGCCGGTTGGTAAAATCCGACATCAAACAGTGAGGCCTGATATTCTCCTGCTCCATCTGTCTCTGTGCTGCTCGCTGTTTATTGTTTCATCTCCACTTTATTTACTGTTGGCTTAATTATTTCCATGTTTGATCTTCTGAGGGATGTCAGGGGCAACCAGTCTCCTGATGTATCTACACAGTCACACACGCCAACAGCATGTGTTGGTACAGTACATCCACAGGCCAAAACACACACGCACAGGCTCACACATAAACACACACCCAGGGCTTTCCTGTTCACTCACAGTGCAGGTGACAGAGACCTCAACCACAAGATGGATGACTGTCTGCCTGCGACATCTTAAACCTGTTACCTCTGAGTGGATGTTTATTTGAATTCTCCTCCCTGCTGTATCACGTATGGGGGGAATTCTCTTGAACTGCAGCAGCAGGAGTGTAAATATTATGGGGAAAGCCACTGAGACATGAAATGTAGCTTTAATTACAACACTGATATATGGAGGTCAGTCTCTCAGCGCATGTGGAGGGAACTTGACCCTTCCCTTTTCTGCCCATGATTTCTTGTTTGATTTGGTGTACACACTCATTAAACAAATGTACATACTGTATTATATATGGTACAATATGTTTGTATAAGGGTAAGATATATGGTGGAGCTTGAAGGCCGTGCAGGGCCTGACTTAAAGAGAACGCCATCAGTGTGCAAGTGGACGTAATACCAAAGACAAGTTATTTAAAGCATGAAATGATTCATGATATCTGTTCAAGTTAATGCTCCCTTCTATCATGTAGATATATCAGTAAACGAGAGGTCAAGCGACTGAAAGTATTCAATAATAGAATAATTTAGTATAAATAAACCACTGATTAGAAACTGCACTTGAGGCAATACATTACACATTGTAGCTGGCACATGTTAACACAAGTTATTTTTGATGGGAGAAGCTGATGGAAATATGATTTTGTGTAATCCAAACCTGTCTATGGAATAAGTTATGGTCAGACCACTGTGGAAGATGTGGCAGATAATGTACTGGCTTCAGAAAAAGCAGCATCAAATAAAAATCCTCCTTTGTGTCTGACTGCATTACTTTTTTCAACCTTCAAAGAATAGTTTTGGCTTTCGTTGAAATGATCAAATCAATAACGTTGACCTTAAGTAACTGCTGCGGCTAAAATCAAATTGGCCAAGACAGTTTAAGAATCTATTGTCCTGCTTCAAATTTAGGACAGTTTTATTATAAGGCCTGTTCAAATATGCTTCTTTCTTTGAAAAGCCCAAAATAGGCTTTAGATCTTAAGAATTTCTCTAGTATAATATCAAATGAATGTATGACTTGATTTGGAACAACCAGAGTTGTAGTGTGGAAACACAATCATTATCATGATTTACTAAAATATTGAGAGGCTGTGAACTCATGTCATTTCAGCTTTAATCACCCACTTTAAAGACACTATGTGGAGTTTTGTCTGTTTTGAAACAGCGTCTCTGTCATACTGACACCTCTTTATGACCAACAGAGTAAAATTAGATCATCAGTTCAGGTTGGATTGGTGCAAAGAAACTAAGCGGCTCTATCAAATGATGCTGTTTTTTGTGCTGGCACCTTTTTAGCATCCTCAGCTCAAAAATGACCACGGTATCAACTGTTTTTATTCAGCTGATACTGGTCCATTCACGGTTGGTGATGGTAAAAACAGTCTTAACCTGTAAAATAACCATACCAACTTCTAAAGCGTTCCCCAGAATCAACACATCATGAAAACTCCTCACAGTGCCTTTAAAGCAGGAAGATAATGAAAGAGAAAATGACACATAGAAAATGTTTTTTGAAGTAATTGATCAAAATTATTACAGCATCTTTAATCCAAAAAGGGTGGTAGAAGAGTTTATTTTCAGAGTACTGTAATGATACTATTACACCCAGGATCTTTTAGGTTGCACATGATGCAGCTGTGAGATATTGCCCTGGTTTATCTGAGCCCTCAGAGCCATAGTTTATACTGCAGGGACATGATAACCATCACCACCTGTGTAGTGTCAAGATTAAACCTGTATCTGTGGAGAAAGGCGTTCAGTTTAATGTCAGTGTGGAACTGGCAGCCATCTATCTACCTCAGCTCCTTTCCATCTTTGGCGTGAAGAGGAAGTCACAGCATATTGTTGCATGAAGGAATGTTTTAGTAAACATGTTTTTTTATAATTTACTTTTACATTTAACCTTTTGAATGCTTCAAATGTGTAATATTACACAGGTATAGAACTTAGACTTTGCTGACTCAGAGGACAAACAAGAGGTTTATGAGACAGGTGGAGAAGCTCTGCAGGGCAACCTGGAAGCCAGTGACAACAGAGAGATTAATCTGTGGAAAAGCTACTGAGGTGGGACTTCTCAGAGACCTGAGGGACAAATTGATAATGTGGAAGAAGTTCAAGGCAGAGTGCAAGATGGGTATTCTTACCTCTGGCAGTGCAGGAAACCAGAGGAAAGGATTTAGGATGAGGCCAGAAGCTGGCGCACTGAAAGGTGAGCTTGTGGAGCCCTGTGATCAGGAGACTGCTAAAGAACCTCCGCAGGAGATTGTGAAAGCTGAGTGGAAGCAGAAGATCACTGCAATAGAGTCTGTTGCATAGCACGGCAGCAGATAATGTGCTTTTGGCTTGAGAGCTGAAAATAAGTGTTCTCTGTTGTGCAGCAGCAGCAGCACAATAAAAGTATTTTGCAGCAGGAACAGGGGACCTTCGAATATTGAATAGCAGACAATTGTTGAAATTCATCAGTACCAGAAGGTTACTGAGATTGGGTTTGCTCCACAGGACTGGATATCGCTACTGCAGCTCTGCAAAAACTGGCAAGGCCCAGCTTGATCAGCAAAGTAATTGTTGAAGTTCAGCAGGAACATGAAATGATTGCTGCAGCTCCACTGTACCAGGAGGCAGCTCACGCAGCGCTTATGTACTCTGTGGTGCTGGGCAGGAGAGGCTCTGGGGTGCTGGAAACATGGTTTACAGAATGAAGGATCTGAACAATTTTGTGGTGGGCTAGCGAGCCAGGAACCAGGCCAGCAACTGGATGTGAGCAGGTTGAGGTGCAGACTGGAAACTATCAGGCTGAAGGAAAACAGATCGGAGTACAGAAGTACTTCCAGAACTTATCGTAGAGAGTATAAGGTTTCGATAATCGTTATAGGTACCCTTGATGATAGTCCCCAAAATCACTAAGAATTAATGCAATAGAGAATATCGCTAACTTCAATGGTTGGATTTATTCAGCAGAAACACTGCTGTTATAGCGTGGGACCAGTTCCTACCGGATGAATGTGGTAGCATAGCCTATGTACCCTATCATTAACTAAGCTATACTCAACAAATAACACTACAGCATTCATCAGATATTTAATAGAGAAACTGATCCTGTAGCAAGCATGTAGCTGAGCGTCTGTAGGCACACAGATTAGATTTGTGGGTACAAAGTGTTCTTAGTCTCAGTGTTTATCTTGTGGTTGAGAAAAGCACAATGTGATGCTTCTTACACAATAGCTAGGCCAGCACACATAATGTAATTTTAGTGACATTGAACCATGAAGAATGTCTATCTGTTATTTGGGTACATTTGAAAGCAGGAAAGTCTATGAGGAAATACGGTCCCATTTAAAAACCAGAGCGATGTTTTCACTTATGTTCATCAGCATGTCCTGGATTGATTTCAGTGTGACAAAAATATTCTCTAAAAAAGCTTTATTTGAAAAGATATCTGTGTTGTATGCTACAACAGAGATTTGTCAAATTAGACATAGTGGGTATTCAATTTCAGCGCAGCTAAAATATTGTACATTTCCACTCAGACCAATGATCAGAACCCAACCTAACTCTCAGTGGCTGCACTGCATAATCAATCATCCTTCACCCAGAACAAAATAGTAAAACAAAATTAACCTCACAAGATTCAAACAGTGCATGTTTCATATTTGGAGCTAAGTATAAATCATATTTAGATTTTTACAAAGTGACATTTCTATATGAGGTTTATTCAATCAAGCTGGACCTGCCAGACTGTGGACTGGACTCACAGGAAATGTGAAAGTGTAGCCAAGTCTATTGTCCTGATGGTCTTTTATCCCAATAACTTGTCCCTCTGTGGTGTACGCAGGAGATAAACAGTCACATAGTTGGGAAGCCACCACGACTGTTTCCTATAACTCATAACGATGCGGGGATCCCATTACAAAACAGATAGACTGAGAAGCAAGGGAAGAGAGGAGACCAGAGGAGAAAGAACAATCAGAGAAAAGGGCTTAGACAAAGATTTAGAAATAGGATCTGAGCATTCAAGAGATTTTCCTGATTAGAAAATGTCAAAATAAAACTTAAAGTCTGACTACTTTTGCAGTGGAAGGTAGCACTGTATTACGCAACCCACATCTCTGACCGAACTTCACTGTATCCAATACAGAACTGTGCCACATCAGAAGCCAATTTCTTAAAACACAAATTAGATGGTGGTACCCCACACAGGACACACACAGTCTGTTCCACTACCCTGTCCTCAGTGTTACCTCCTACCTCTGCACATCACCAAAATGAGAGAATGAGACGTGCTCTGGGAGGCTGTGCAGAGGTGCTGTACACTGAATGTAAATGTCAGTATGTTTAGATTCTCACCATGATTAAAAGAGTAAACAGGCCCATGCTTAATCTCCACACTCACAGACTCAGACTTGGAGGCGCATGCCCAATAAGTGTGTGACTACTGTCCTGCTGGCAAGTCATGAGGGCTCCGCTGAGGACACCAAACTATGGATGTTGGTGAGTTTACATTATCCACAGATTTTCCTTTGGTTCTTACCCAGAATTCATCACAAACTTGGTGACATGTTTTGCGGTTGTGGTAGCAATACATAAAAAGAGGATGTTATTGAACAGGTCGCAGAAAACGGTGCAGCACTGTGAAGGTAATCTAATGAGGGAAGATTAAAGAATGATATTCGTCTTGAAGAATGACTTGTCTTTCAAACTCCAACCAGCAGATATAAGTTAGAGTCTGACATCCAACAGTAGTTATGTGATTATTACTGTTTGGTGAATAAATGAACTAATGAGGCTAATAGACTTATTGGCATTCATTAGATTTCAGGAAATATCCCCTCCTCTGAGTTTTTAACAAATCCCACACTGCCTAACCCCCCCTCCTTTGTAATTGACCTCCAGTTTCCATGGTTGATGCACAGCTAAAGAGCCTGGGAGGCCAGGGTCACTGCTCCTGACAGGCAGCCTTCACTGATCTGTCTGTTAGCGAGACACATCGACAGGGATTTGGTTACTTTCAGCGGGGTACTTCAGAGGGCGACATGACAAACC
Organism: Notolabrus celidotus; assembly: GCF_009762535.1. Classification (NCBI taxonomy): domain Eukaryota; kingdom Metazoa; phylum Chordata; class Actinopteri; order Labriformes; family Labridae; genus Notolabrus; species Notolabrus celidotus. Next base: position 29,940,142 of record NC_048283.1, on the reverse strand, counting down.
TACACACACATACAAACACATACGCACACATACACAACATGATGCAAAGAGAGTAGTGTGTAGGTATGAATCAGAGGATACATACTCTCTCTATATCAGGCACAAAGTGACATTTAGGCCACCTCAGGCCTATAATACAAAGCAAGTTCAACATATCCTGGGTATCTTTTGGTTATCTGGCTTCAGTAACTCTGACAGAGGTGATCCGTCTGAACGGTCTCAACCTGATAAGTAAACCCAGATTTACTGTGGGTGAAATCACATGAACAGGGCTGAGGTAGCAACATATGGCCAATAGATGTGTAATATCAAAACTCTGTCACTTGTAGGACAGAACAGGGCTGTGCATGTGTGTGTGTTTGTCGAAGTGTATCCACACCATGCCTTGTGAGCTCCAGCAGTGCCATAACTCTATAGAATCAGACATTGGGACACCAACATTACACCACTGTGAGATGTATCGTAGAGCTACAAAGGACAAAGGGCTTTACACACAAACAGACAAGTAGGGAAAGTACTTGGGGGGCATGGAGAAGTTCGCTTGGATCTGAGCCTAAAGTCCTCACGCACAGATGTTACCTGTATCTATTAATACCTCTTGTCTTGTTGAAACAGATGCCTCACTCAAACACTGTTTCCATCTATCCTTTCTCTTAGCTGTTTTTTTTTCGCTGTTGTTTTGTTGCCATGAGCTCATCCCGGCAGGAGCTGGGTGTGATGCGCCTGTTGCATCAAGAGTGTTGACAGTCGACCTTGCCAACATGTTAAAGGCGTGACACTGAATTAATTGGAATTTCAAATGAAATCACATAAGAAGAATTTTCTGATTCTGAACTGAAGGTTTTACATGTTCCATCCTGAAGAAGTGCAGATCTTGTATTACTGTAGCTTGAATTTCTGCAAGGAAAGATTTAAAAGGAAACTGCATTTATCACAATAAGCATATCCAAGAAACCTGATATCCGTCACCTGCATCATTCTGGTGGAGTACACCTGTGCAAGGTGAGCCAACTCAACAGGAATGCATGAGAGGTACAAAGTATTATGTTTCTTATTGCTTGGTCATTTGTTTTTCATGCAGACACAGCATACAGTAAGAAACAAAGCTTTCTTATGCATGTACAAAAATAATGGAAAGTAACACTTCTTCCTGCTCTCTTCCTCTATCTCTTTGAGTTTTCCACTCTGTGCTCTGGTAACCCAATCTCTGTGAATCACCAGGTGATAAATGATCGTTTCTTTCCAGCAGAGTATGGGTGGCTTCGTCTGACCCTGTAGCTCGACCTCACTCAGACAGACAGACAGACAGACAGACAGACAGACAGACAGACAGACAGACAGACAGAAAGACAGACAGACAGACAGACAGACAGACAGACAGACAGAAAGACAGACAGACAGACAGACAGACAGACAGACAGACAGACCCTAAAAATGGATGCAGAGGAGAGGTAAACAAACTTGCAGAATTATATCGTTTTGGTGTTCACACGTATTTAGAAATATCATTTTTTTCCAGTATCTCCAGGGATACAAATATCATTCATTCATAAAAGATTGGACCCTGACTGAAGTAGATTTTTGAACTATTTCATAGGTACGAATACATTTCTTTATTTCAATCAACAGTGAAAGTCAGCTGCTTGTGTTTGAAGCCCTGAAAATTGTATTAAATTTTTGCTCACTTATGACACTGATATCCATCTTTTATTTAATTATTATTTTTTTAAATTATGTGCTGTTTCTTTGGTGCTCACTCCTCTGGTATATGTCAGTACCCTGTCAATATAACTAGATTCACACACATGCAGGCATGCAATCCCAGGGAAAGACGTACACACAATGATATCAGGCCTTCCCATCTATGACTTCAACACAGCGCAGGTTTTCCAGACAAAAACAAGCAAATAGAGACTCACAAGCTTTGAAGCAATGTCGATATATTGTAAATATCCTCTCATTTCTGTCACTGTAAACCTGGCAGGTCTAACGGGTGCAACGTTCCTTGATCTTGTTTGATAGTTAAATTAAAGGTGACAGCTTTGATGTATTGGACGACAATATTGGTGGGATTTTTCCTTTTTCCTCGTCATGCTTACACATCATCAAAGTTACATAACAACCTGCACAGGCTGCAGTTTGAATAATAAATAACAAAGTATAAGAATAGTAAATAAAAGAGTATAATGCAGTTATATTTACTCATTTTGGACACCCTTTATCAGCAAAACTTGTGTTGAAGAGTCCAAACAAGGAAACTGGTGCTCACTTGCGCAACTTAATGAAGTTAAGTCAAGTGCACCTGTAAGACTCCTGGATATGACGACTGCCCTTCACTATGCCTGTCATGCACGACTCATGGGTGGCACAGCCGTGGGAAGCAGTGGTTCCTGGTCCGACACGCATTCCTGTCCCTGAGTGCACACATGAATACACACCTAGACAAAAAACACACACAGACACACTCCCCCAGCCCGCCCACCTGGGCTGGATGACCCCCTAAACAGCTCCAATTACCAGGCACTGACAGACAGACAGATTAGACCTGAACAAGGGTGCTGAGGCCTGCACAGACAGACGGACGGACAGGCAGACAGAGACAGACAGAAAAACAGTAATATGGCCGCTGGAGGGATGGGAATGAAGGAGGATTCACAAGGGAATCCTGTCATTAATAACGGTGAGTATGTTTCCATGGAGCCTTCATCAGACCAAACTAAGCTGGAGATTAGTTTGCTCTTTCACCATGACTGAGGTTCCCATGTGCCTCCCTCTGCCTCCCCTTCTCACACACACACACGCGCGCGTACACACACACACATACACACACACACTGCAATTTTCTTCCCTGAGGCAGCCACCTTCACCCTGCTGCCACCTTCACTCATGACCTAAAGCAGACTACAACAAAACCTCTGTTAAAACACACATGCACAGACACCCTCCTCCTCCTCCATGTCAATCTGGGTTCAAAGTGACCAACAGCAGAATAAATCACTTCTCCTTTATGAAAGTTTTACTACGTACATTGAGGCAAGGAACGGGAGAGGGGAACAAATTGACAGGGTTGACTGCCAGGCGTCGGAAACAAACAGAACATTTTCAGGGTTGAAGTCAAGACTAACCAGTAAATAGACTCCCGACCACATCGACAGCAGCAAGGAGCTACTGAGGCCATTTGGATGATTTGTTATTCAGGGAATTTGGGCGCTTTTCTGTGTTTTGTCTTGTTTGGTCAAGAAAAATGTCTCACTTTTTCAAGACTTTGGGAAAATTGCTGGCCATAGTGGAATTTTTCTCCAATTAGGGCAGCGTTTACGCAGCAGTGGATGAGGTGATGACAGAGCACACTATGTGTTTGGACATGGGGGTTGGAGAGAGACTGCCCTTCTCATAAGGATTTTGGGGACCTAGATTAAAACAGTGGGTTTATTGTTTGGAGTAACTTACATGATACAGCTGATCCCCCAACCTGACCACTAACCCACTCAGCTACAGAAACACACACACATACAAACACACAAACTGTTTCCCAAAAGTGTTCAAACTGATCTCTGCTTCTCGTCATGAGGGTGACTTTGTGACAATCATCCAGACAAACAGACAGGAATAAAACATTCAATCATAGCCTCAACAACGGCTCTTAGAACAGCAGCAGCGGAAATGTCAAATGTAAAACTTTGTCAACTCCCTCTAATAGATTTCATGTGTGGCTTTGGTTTCTCTTTATGTTGCTTTTTGTCATTTCTTATGGCTATGATGTTGAATGTTTTGCATTGTGTTCTTTGTTTCTCCCCCTTTGTGTTAGTGGCACCAGAGACTGAAACAGGCCTTTGTGGTCTTCAACGTTTAAAGGGAAAGTCAAAATGTGGATTGCTGGGAATTAGTAATGCTACTAAAATACTACAAACAGAAAGTTATTTCATGGCTGAAAACATTGTTCTCAAACGTTTCCCTATTGTGTCCTGCTCGGAGAGACAAGATGATTGAAACAACATGATCTAGTTTTGCTCAAGAGGAATTCAAGCTCTCAGAATTTCAATCTTTTGATTTTTACTCAATCACATCAGCTGTTTCACCCCCCTCTCACTTCCCTTCACCTCCACTCTTACTCCGTTCCCTGCAACTTCCCTCCAGTTCTACTTCCCTCTTACTCTCCACCCAACTCCCTTTTTATTAGCAGTATGGTCTAGACCTGCTCTCTTTGTAAAGTGTCTCGAGATAACATTTGTTATGAATTAGGCTATATAAATAAAGACTGATTAACAGGAGTGCAGAAATCATGATCAAATATCCCAACAAGGAGGAGGCAGGTTTTATGAACTATTTTGCAGTCAGTCAGAACGGGGAGCTATACAGGTTTTGCTTAACTTTTAGGGAGCTGTCATTTCATTCCTCTTTTCATACAGCTTATACTATCATCTGATGCTTTTTATTAGTTGACATGCATCTGCTTCAATGTGCAACATCTCAATCCAATTCTTAAATGAAAGATGAACACAAGCAAAGGTAGTCTTGGGTTTTGATTTCCTTTACAACTTAACCAAATAACCGCTGGCTATCATGAAAGCCCACAAACTGGCAATTGCAACCAAGATGCAATGTCATTGATATCTTCAGGTGATAGCCAATGGGTTTCAAGAAAAACATCTTAAATTATCACAAGCTTGAATTAATAATCACAAGGTACCCTTGGAATGCAATGACAAATCATAGAAGCCAACAAAGGATTGAATTGGAGGTGTTTTTGAAAGTGTCTGGCCAAAAAGACTCAGCAGTGTCAGATTAGAGCCATGTTTTCACCGCAAAGTGGAAGATCGATGAAACGGAAAAGGAAACAAACAGAGGGAACCGAGGACAAGAGAAATGAAAGAACCCGAGATCAGAAGGTTTGCGAAGGTAAAAGACGGAGAGAGGAACTCAGAATAAAAATCAGCAGAGAGAGAGAGTAAAGTTTGTGTAACTGTGTCAGGGAGCCCCCTCGACAAGTTCAGCATGCAGACGTTCTCTGAGCAGCTCATTGAATCCAGATGACAGCTTCCTCACTCCGTCCAGCTCAGTGTAGTATTGATCATCCCACAGACCCACACTTGGCAGACAGAAAGAGCGGCTTCTGGAAAAGCAAATCAGTCAATATTTGGATATTGTCTGATGTGTTGTATGGTATGATGTATTGACAATATTGTAATATTTTTCACTGACTTTAACAGACCTCAGAGCCTCTGCGGTCAAAGGGCGATAGAAACAGCTGTAAAAGTTGGACGGATGACAAAATATTTGCTGTACACGCGTGCCTTTTGCTTGATTTCTGTCTCTCTTGCTTTGAGTTGTGATAGAAAAGAGTTTACGAGACAAATCTTGCTGTCTGAATGTGGGTTTTTTGGGTTTACCGAGCATTCAATCACTTTCCCTCAGCTTTAAACAAGATATGCAGAGTAAGAGTGCTGACATATTGAAATGAATAACAGGGATGGGACAATATGTGTTTGAAGAAAACATAACAACCTGGCTGGAACAAAGATTTACCACAAAAAATAAATTGTTGCTAATATAAGTTTTGAGCCACAGACAGGAGACACATTCATTTATAAAAGATAATCTTTATTCTAGATGCTTCATTTTTCAGACTGCTTGGGAAATGTTGTCTGGAGCTCCATTTATCACTCTGAGCAGAACACAAAGACATTGTGAGTTGGAGTGTATCTTTTTGGGTTGTTGCTGTTGTTGTCCGAAGTCCAGTCAAGTTTCTATTTGATTTATTGTTCACTACGTCTGAGAAGCAAATAGTTTTCTTACCAACATTCCTGAGTCGTTAGTGGCATGAACTCTTCTGCTCATCCTGTACTCTGGAACTCAAAGAGAGAGAAAATAAGTTAAATTGAAATACAGTTGATCGTGATTGGTTGTGTTTTTTTTTGTTTCATTGCAGAAAAATAATTGTTCTCACTTTGAGCTTTTTGTTTCTGATATGTTGAGTTGTTCAGGACTAATCATATTTTGAGTCCATTGGAGATGTCCCATGCCTAATTCTCTCATTATTTTAGGTTGGACATCCATTCATGCTTGGTAGTCAATTTAAAGGCACATAATATGTTTAGAACTGCTGTTAAAGTTTAACCGTGTTATTCAGACATTTATTTGGACACTGGAGCACCCATGACGACACTGTGACGGGTAGTGTCAAGGCTGTACATCTCGTCACCTTTAGTAAGCTTTGTCATTGTTATGTCATGGTTAATAATTTGATGTAGCTACAAACCAATCCATGACCTGCATAAAGTTATCTTAAACAAAGAAATGTTGTATTAAAAAGAAGATCTGTATTGCATTTTCAATGCTTCCACAGAAGAGCTACAGCTTAGCAATAGTGGGTGATGGTGCTCATGGGAAAAGCAGCCTTCATCCCTGAATCATTTACCATAACACATAAGATAGAATATAAGATAAAAAAAGTACATGCTCACCTTAGACCTTAAATTTTGACATTACTTTATTTTCCATTCACCATCATTATCTTGTACAGAAAGAGGTAAGTGCCAAGGAAGCACACATCCAAATGTAATTTTGCATATTAATCCAGAGATGCATACATATATGATACATTTATACATGCATAAATGTGCTGAAAGACTCATGATGAAAAGTCAAGTTTATTCTTCTTAGTTGATATAAGAATCTCACTTTTTTCCGTTATTTAGGTTAGAAGCTTTTTCCCAAATGAATGTTCCTCGGGGGCTTTCAGAGACACATCCAAACCTTGCAACAGACGCCCAAATGATATCAATTCTGTGGCTGTGATGCAATGTGTTTTTCTAGACTAGCTGTGGTTTTGTGCACTGGGCACTAACTGCTCTGTCTCTTACATTACATTTTTTGTTCTGTTCTTATGCTGTAAGCTGAAAATACAGTCATTCACACAATCCTTGGTGGCATGAAGGACCACATTATATGCCGTAAATGTTTGTCTTGTCTGGGAAAAATGAAACAGTGTGTTTATAGAAAGGCTGCACTTAGTCAGAGAGCTTAATTGAAGGTGAGTTTTGGTATCTGGGCTTGGCCAAAAGAATGTGCATGGCCCCAAAGACTCATGGGACGTCACACCCACTGCTTGGGGTTGGTTTCAGCTGCTTTGCATGTCTAAAACAAACCGCTACATCTGTTTTTACTTTGTGTTTTGTTTGCGGACTGAAAAGAGAGAAAAAGTAGAGGCTTCAGTAAAAAATAATGACATTGGTTTTTATTGTCCTGCATCTTCAGACTGAAAAGAGAGAGTGATTGGTTTAAGGAAACAACAGGGGGGAGAGGAGCAAATGTGATGAACACAGATTTGTAGAGAGAGTCAAGAAAGGTTGTAAAAAAATTAAGTTTGTGTGACAGCCATGCACATGTGTGCTTCAACACAGACCGATAAGATTTCTGTATTGTGGAAACGAGGAGGCGACTCTGTCGTGTTCAGCTAGGCTGTAACACTGAGGTTTTTACACATCAGACCCCAACATTCAAAACATTCTAAACATGCAAAACATTTGAGGGGAAAACTGATTTCCTTTCTTGACACTGTAAGTCTTAATCAAAGAAACTTCCAAGATTGCTTCCACTTTACATTAGGACATTTAAGAACAAACAACTCCATCTCTGGACATTTATTTGACCAGTTCATGACAGTTTAATCATTTAATCATCAGTTGTTTAGCTGATATTTGTCCAGCTTTCTGGTCTATCTTTCTATCAGTCAGTATTTGAAACAAACAATTGGATTTAATATGGAGATGCAGCTCATAGACAGGCTTCTCAGGGACTTTTATAATAATAATAATCATACATTTTATTGTTAGCTCATGTAAATTCTAAGAAACATTTAGAAATATATTTTCTTTGCTTCAAAGTTAAAAAGCTGAAATATGACTTAATTACAGACAGTGGTGCTCACAAAATGTTCTTTCCAAACACACTGCAAAAAAAGTAAAGCTGCTTCTAAGATATTTATTTTCCATCAAAAGTAAAAGCATTGGGGCGCTGGTGGCCTAGCGGTCTAAGCCGGCCACATACAGAGGCCACAGTCCTCATCGCAGGGGTCGCCAGTTTGATTCCCAGCTGGTCGACCATTTCCTGCATGTCTTCCCCCACTCTCTACTCCCCACATTTCCTGTCTCTCTTCAGCTGTCCTCTCAAATAAAGGCAAAAAGGCCAAAAATATAACTTAAAGAAAAGAAAAAAAAAGAAAAAGTATCATCAGATTGTGAAAACAGCCGGTAAAACAAAAACAAAAACAAACAAAACTGTGCTTGTAAACAAAAATCATATCACTCTGGATTTAAATCTAAAGTGAAATGCTAATGACCACATGGATTACTCTATCCTTAACATTAATTAATATTGCACATATTAATATTTATATGCTGGAATCATAATTATTTCCTATCACTGAAGATTCAAAGAACATTTAAAAAAGGAACGACTAGAAATAAAAATCCTGACATGAGATGACATTATTATGAGCAAGTGTTGAAAGTAAAGTCTGACAGACAGAATATTTACAGTGAACCCCTCGTGGTTTTTATCGGCAGTGACAGAAAAAGTGATGAGATATGAACATAGAGAGAGAAGGGAGACATAAATAAATTATACAGAGGATATCTTTGTACATAAATGGACACCGTGTGTAAATTGTTGTGCACATGGTCCCCATTTATAGTAATAAAAAGAGGAGACACGCAAAGTCCAGAGTCACAGGTGTGGAGAGAAATTTGTTTCTTTGGGATTGAACCCCCTCCCCGCTCACATTACCCCGTCTCCTCCTCTTCTCTTTTCCTTTTTTCACCCCTCCTCTCCTTTCCGCACATCTTCTCAACCACTTGTTTTCTCACCTGCTCAAAGAACCTTCTCTGCTATTCTTCTTTTTCCACATTTCTAAAATACCACCCCATCTTTTTTTTTTATACTTTTCTCTGTTCTTCCCAAACTTTTACTGGTCTGTCTGTTCCTCTCTCTGCTGTCCTGAGACAAACTTTCACACACAAACTGGGAGGAATGTCAGGAATGTGTCCGTTCCTGCAGCATCATGTTGTTGTTACACATACGACTGCAACCCCAGATCCTGAGGAGGGTGAGTGTTTTTCCAGAGCCCATGGATGGTGGACGGATGGATGGAAGCACAGAGTGATTGATGAAGAAGTGGGATAGTGTTGACCCAGTCCTTAAAGGCTCAATGCTTAATCCATGTGTAAACAACAAGGTGCCACCAAAGCAGGGAGAGTTCAACTTAGTTTTGTGAAACCCTACAGAACAACCAGATCAGTTCTGCCAAAAGTGTTAATAATAATCCGTTGGCAGATTCATACATAAAGATGACCTTTAAGCCTATTATATGATTGGGTTTCTGTTCAGTTTTTACCCAATTTTCTGTCAGTAACTAAGATGATCAGATATCTCTCGGCTTCTTTAAAGCTCTTCTTGTCTTACAACATGTTTGACAGTATGATATTTTTCCAGCTGGGCTCCTTTAAGCTCTACGAACAATAAGTATTGTTATTTATCAGTTTAAAACCTGCCAAGTACGGGTAAAATCAGCATCGTCTCAAACAGAAATGTGCCTTTCAAACAATGAGGACTATTTTTCTGCTTTCATGGATGGCTAACCTGATAGAAAGAGAGATAACCTGACTGCTCCTCCATATTTGTCTTCAATGGTCTAACAGCTGGTGTCCACAAATATGTCTTAGTTTAAGTGCATTTAACCAGCATCAATATACAACCTGTTTAACATAGTTAAGTGATGTGATTATTTTACTGGAACCAACCATAGACTGTATAAATAATGGACGTAGTATCCGTGACGTCACCCATCTGTTCCTGAGCGCTGTTTTGAAGCCAGTCGGCGGCGGCAGAGCTACACATCTGCATAGAAACTGTGTTATTGCTTACAAGGAAAGTCTTCATGCTGGAATAAAAGTTTGTTCTCCTACTGGAGCTCCAAAAATCTGACTGCATCTTTTAAACCAGTGCGACTTATATTCGAAATTATACGGTAAATAAAGAAATATCAACTACAAAGCTTTAAGTGATTATTTTAAGAACATTTAAATCAAATCAAATATATTTTACATCCCCTGAGCTTAGAGTCCCTTTCAAAGTTATGTCAAGTCAAGTGTAGGGCTAAAGTTGCAAAACTGCACACCTCTTTATCAAACCGGCAGTATCCAAATCCCCATCATAACTTCTCTGGTTGAACGGGGAGTTGATTTCTGAGAGGCTGTTGATAGTAGGCACCTCACCTCCCATCCCTCTTATCAGCTATCTAAGCTGGCGGAGAGACGGAGGAGTCCTTCTAACTGGATTTAAGCTTGTCTCTCTGCTTATCCCTCTGATTGATTGTGTTCATCTGCTGAACTTTACTCTGCATTCTCTCCACTGCTGCTTTACAATACGGTGACAATAAGTCAGAAATAAACCGCTCATATTGTCTGTGAAGAATTTTACAGACATAGATGCTTTGTTGAGAATTTGACAGATATAACTGTGAAGTATTTTGAGGCACAGGTCAAGCAAATCCTTGATTCTTCATCCAACCTGAATTGAGCTGCATTACTAATGGAACTGTGCAAGTAACTCACCATACAGTGTTGCTGTAAGAAGTCCACATGTGAAAATAAATCATTATTGACTGTCTGTTCCTCATTGAAAACTCTGTCTCCTGTATCAGTGTCTTTTTCACTCATCCATACCCCCCACATCCACCCCAAGAGCGCCACTGACCAAGCTGCTGTATTTGACAACTTTGGACTGAGACGTAGCTGCAGTGTATGGAGGGTTAAATTCCTGTCTTCCCCTCACAACCATCAAAGTAATCGTTCTGATAATTTGCTCTGGCACTAATGATTGGTCTCTGCTTTAATCTCAGTGTTGATGTTTTATAATAAAATAGCATTTGCCTCATTTGACATTTGTGGCTGTTTGCACAGCCTGGCTGACCAGTGGGAGAAATAACAGCAGCTAGCAACAGCTAGCAGCGGCCTGGCATCACTAAGCTCTACTCCACAGCCCATCCCAGGGCCGTAAACTTGTGCAACTCAAACCAGAGGCAGATGAGGACACAAGGTTATAAAAACCTCTCGCTTCTCATTCTGTCCAAACACTTTGCCTGTGGGCAGCTAACAGAAATAGACCCTCAACCTTTATTTGGTCCAGATCCAGAGTCTTTGAAAACATCAGCATCGTGTGACTCAACTGTAGATTTGACGTGCTCATATCATTTACAGTTGAAACATTTATGATTTGCTCAGTTTAGACTGAGTGGCATTGATGGATGAATGTATTGTGAATGGACATATTTATGTGACATTGAGCCCATAACCCTTTGAGAACAAAGTATGAATACGACTATGGAAACACTGAGAAATCAGACAAATTGCAGGGTACTGATAGATCTGTAAACCAAAGACTTCAGCCGTTCAGAGTGTGGTTATTCTGTGTAAAAAGAAGCAGATTTATATTACCTGCATGGATGATTTCCATTGAAACTGACTTTCTCAGTAAAACCATCACAAGAAAAAGCCTGAATTATTCTCTAAACCTGTTTTTAACAAACTCTGTGAGAGTAAAGAGGGGAACACCGAGTGGTATACCAACACATGTATTTACAACAAAATTACTATGTACATGTACAGCCATGATTTGTTGGGTAAAAAATTAATCCGAATGAAGGAGTCATGTGTGGTAGACAAAATCAGACCGATCCTGTCTGGAATGTGTTCATCTGGTCAGCTCTGTTTTGTCTGAGGCCTAAACAGGCTTTATTGGAATGCAACTGCTCATAATTTATTAGGCAAACTCAAAAAGAAGTCACTGGCAGTAACACACAATAAAACTAAAAAGCCTCAACTGAAAAAAAAAAAAAGACACTAACCCAAGGATTGTCTTTAAGGTTTTGGCAGACCTTCCCAACCAAAGAACTGTTTATCTTAAATGTTAGGAAACGAAACCATTTGTGTTTGCTCGAATTATCCCTGATTGGAGCCAGATAAAGCAAATTAGATGCAAGAAAAATGTTTCTCATTCAAGAAGAAATAACATGTTAGATAAAGTTCCACTGTTTTCACCCTCCATCGCAGTTTATTGATAACAATCTGTAGGGGCCATTCAGAGTATCTGTCAAAGAAAACAAAGAACAAAAGACATTAACTCCATTCACAATTACGCCTTCCTCTTTTACTTCCTTTATGGAGCAAATCAGGCAAGGAAAATATGTGTGTGTACTTTTTATTTTAGACTTACACTGACCCATTCACACTAAAATCTCAGTTTGCTATGTACTTCAGGCTGAAGTCAAAGTCCGGTTCATTTTAAACACAGTAAGGGAAATGAACACAGCACATAATATTCATTTTCTTTTATTAGGAATTTAAAGAACTTCTCCACCTTGTCTAGAGAGCAGCATCAACATTTCAGGCTTGCAGGCCTCCTTTCAAAGGGCTGAGACAGACACTGACAACTTTAGGTTTATTAAGCGAACATCTTTATTTTCTAACCTCCCTTTATTGCTGAAATAGAGTCCAGAAGCAATTTTATACTCAATAATTTGACAGTGTTTAAAATGGTCATATGGTCATAGATTGGCTGTGATAAAACACCAGTTGCATTTGTTATCGCTGTGGCTTGCTCTGCATAACCAACAGAAGGCTGTATTAATACCCATGGGACAGGGAGCTGCAGCCATGCTAAGTCTGTTTTTCCCCAGTTGCTGTGATATTGTATTTGCATGGTGTCATTTCAAACATGCTCATGTTGGACATGTTGCCAGAAACGTACTCAATCGTTGCTGAACAACGTCAGCACATTACTTTTGTCTTATCTACGTTGTCTTTGTCCATGTTACTTTTCACTGAGAAAGTGAAGTGTTCCCAAACAGGAACCCTTAATGATAATGGAGAATTAACAGGCTACAGCTTCTTGTTTTGTTGTTGCAGGCAGGCCTGCTGTGTGTGTATGGTGTGCTTCTGCCTTCTGGTGTGGGAACTTGGTTTGTGGTGCTTTTTATTCTGCAGGCATTTAGATCAGTTTGTATCTCCACCGTACTGACCCAGGTCCTGTACTGAGTCATATACATGTACCTTAAAATCCTATGAAAATGTTGAGAGCCTTTTTCGTCACAGCAGAGGACAGCACACAAAGATTATCCAAAAGTCCATTGAATTCACAAAAAAGATAAATGTGTGTACATAGCAACATTTTTTATTACAGGGAAAAGGATGTTTTGGGATAATTTACAAAGATCCAAATATCATTCAGCTTTGCTTGAGTGAAAAAATACCAATGAAAGCCCCAGGAATTTTCCCCACAGAGTCAAACAAAGAAGAGAATGAACAGCATTGGATTCTTGCATATTATCTGGAAGCTGTGTCTGTAATATATTTGAACATGATATATTTTCCCATCAATTAGCTGGTCTATCCAACCACTGGTCACATCCTGTCTCTTCATTCCACGGCTTAATGAGTGTCAAATATACAGAAAAACTATGGATCTGTTATTAATTCTACCAATCAATCATCCCATGTTGAGAGAATGATGTCTGTTTAAACACTTCCCTAATGATCTACATCACACTTTCACTTGATGACAGTTATAATGATGATGCCCTCTGTAATTTTCTCTGATGGATGGATTCAGTTTGACATATTGTCTTTACTTTGTAGAATAATTAAAACTTTTCAGCGAGCCCTGAAAAACAAAAGTTTAAAACTGGAGGGTTTTGAAGGCTTGACAAACAGAGTGTCCCTGCACTCAGTAATAATTGAGAAAAAAGAGGGGAATCTGTAAATCAGTGCATTTATTTTCAACAACAGTTTTGAATTATTCTCCATGTCTTCATAAGCCTCATGTCAGCCAAGCGGGAACTGGGGACAAACTTTTCATATTTCAAACACAGAGTTCTCTGAAACCTGACCTCTGTAGATGCAGTCATCAGAGACACTATCATAATGTTTTGTGACTGTGGTATGTTTCACAGTATACTGTAGAAAAACCTGCTGATTTCTGGTTCGCATACAAAGTTTGTCTTTATTAGCCTGTGGTTTCTGTGAAGGCCCTGCAGAAAACCACAGCAAAAGCAGATTACTGCCACTTTTTACACTGAGATATGTAAAAATGTTCCACTGTGGTACTTAAAAACCAACCTGATGTTAATTCTTATTCTGCAAACAATGCTTGTTTATTTACTTGTGGCTCTTACCAAGCTTCCTTGTTGCTCTGCAGCTTTGTTTTGTTGTCTCATTGGATTATACTGCTTTGTTCCTTGCTGGAATCCATTGTTCTCTATGATCTATTTTGTGGTAGTGATAATCTTGACCAATGGAGGACTGAGCAAGAAAGAGGAGATGCACAGTTCAACCAGAGGAAACTGAGTTTGCTCTCTGATCAGCCGATGTCTTCAACATGTGTGTGAAAAGGTTCCCTTTATGAAGAGGCTCCCCAGCGCACTCCTTTATTCTAAAAGTCTATTGTATACAAATGTTTGTGACTACAAAGTGAGCCTTGATTGTTGTGTCAAACAAATAGAAACTGATATGATGTTTGAGAGAAGAAGATCATGCTTTAAAGAAGCGTGTTTCAGTCAGAGTCAAGCGGCAACCTCTAGTCTAAAAATATGAGTCCAATGCGGAAGTGCTAAAAAACTGCAGTTCATCAAGGATCCGCTTGAGTCTGGCTCCGGAAGTACCAGAAACCACATACACACCAATTCAAAAAAGCCGATCTTTACAGCAGAAATAAACATGTTTACAGCCTGGTACAAAAGACGAGTGTAGTCTGGATAGCTCATTTCTCGATCGGCACACACTGTAGATCTTGAGATTACGAGTCTTCCATTGAGAGGCACAGCTGACTTGATGACAGGCGGGAACACTGCAGCTGTTGGCTCGGAGGCTCAAAGCCCACCTCTTTACATCACAATCACTCGCAGCAGCAATAAGGCCGACGATTGGTCTCAAAACAGCGCTTCAGAAACAGATGGGTGACGTCACAGACACTACGTCCATTATTTATACAGTGTATGGTCAGAGTACAATATTTACTTCAGAGTGTTGACCGCGCAAAACCGCCCCTGTTCACTCAGACAAACCTGTCGTCTTAATCTTGAACCATGTCTTGGAAAAATAACTTCTTCATCACAGTCAAAGTAGAGTTTAGACTGAGTTTAAAAGGGTCCAAATTATCAGTCCTACAAAACTCCAGCGATACAATTCATAATTCAGGATGTGCACCTATCCTGGGGGATCACAGCTGAGGCATGTTTCTGACAGAGGAGGTGGTTTCAGCCCTCACACTGAGGTTAACACCTTTAAACCTCGACATGTGTCAGTGATTGTGGTGTAAAAGGGTGATGACCCAGTCAGGAAGGACATCACTCAATAATGTCTCCATGCTTTAGCCTCTCATTCAACATGACACTGGGATTATAGACGTGCCGAGGAGGAAAAACTTCAGCTTCAAACATATTCTCTTTTCAAAGACTATAAAAAGAATCATCAATAACAAGCCATTACTTGGTCTCTTCTAGTAATTATTGCTACTGTCATCTGCAGTATTAACCTTTGGATCTTGCGGCTGTATTTTGAGAAATCAGGAGCTTAAAACGGTTTGGGGGTGATTTGAGGAATACCTCCATGCTGCACTTATCTGTCTGTAAGGCTGACTGTCTCTGTTTCTGGCAAGATGACTAAAAACACTCACCTCAGTCACACTATTTTAAAATATTTAAAGTTCTAGAAAGTAAAACAGTAATAATAAAGAGACCTCAAAACATATTAACTCGCACTGAATTTTTTTAGATTAGCTGCCAATAAATCATGAACCTCGGATAACAAAAGCCAGTCAAACCCCAGAGAGACTGATCAGTGTGTTTGTTTGCAGAGTAGGAACATAAAGGGTAAGATAACAGCACTTATTTCACTTCTTCTCCACAGGATATTGTAAAGTGAAAAATCAGGCAGCCCTCTGTCCTTCCACCTTTCCATCCAACATGTGTTACCTGGGATAACCTTTTGACATTCATGCCTCCAACACAGAGATTTACATCCTGTTCTGTCGTGGTAACAGAGTGAATTACACTCATCCATGTCCAACAGGTAAAGGTTAACACATGCAGACATTCTCTCACGCCTCCATCTGTCAAAGTGAACACTTAATGGGGGACAGTTCATGAAACAGACACGTCTGTTACAGTGAGCTCAGAAGTCAAGAACTTAATATAATGCATAATGTGTTGGACGATGGGTGGATGAACATGAGATCTGTCACTTGAAACCTGAACATGAAAACAAGTATGACTTATTGAAGAGTGTCATGAGCTGTTTAGCTAAAACTAAACTGATGAAAAGAAAATGTTCATCCTTTTTTTTTGCAGAACCTTTTAATTACATTGCGTTTTTGTTGTTGCATTTATCTTTGGACTTTGCATGGGATTCTGAATTTGCATTGTTTATGGAAAAGATTTCCTGTTTCTTCTGATGGAAATAGTTTGGGACATTGCAACGTGTTTGTCCTTGTTGGCCACTGTAGAATTTAAGATGAGGAAGAAAAGAAACATCAGCCTGTATCAGACTTAATACCCAAACTAATTGCTGCAAAATAATTAACAAGTTGACCCCTATAAAGTATGAGACCAACAAGAAGCCGAAGCAGGGAAACTGTCAAACACATGGCAGAAAACACAGGATAAATGTGTGTTTCTTTGTGTGTTGCACATTTTTGTAGAGTGGCTTGAAGCAGATATACTTGCTGGCAGAGCTTAGAAGGGACCTGTCCCTCTGAATTTCCTGGCTGGACAGCAGAAGCTGTAGATACGGTTACCCTGCAGAAAGCTGAGGGGACTGCACTCCAATTAGACTGAGCCGTTGCTGGCCCTGATAGCTCTCAATGTAAAGACAGATGGAACTGATAATCGTGTGTGTGTGTGTGTGTGCCTGTGTGTGTGTGCCTGTGTGTGTGTGCGCACCTTCAACAAACCTCATCCTAGCCATTGCCACAGTTTTCCAACAATGCTAAAAGCTTACATCCGTAGAAATCTAATAAAATCCATAAATTGTTCTGGTGGAATGCTGCGGTGTGATGTATGGTGAGCAGGCCACAGGAAGCACATGAAAACCACACACTAAGGAGACCAACTTTGTGTGTGTGTGTGTGTGTGTGTGTGTGTGTGTGTGTGTGTGTGTGTGTGTGTGTGTGTGTGTGTGTGTGTGTGTGTGTGTAAACTGTATATGAGCACATGTGTGTACTTAAAGTGTCAATGTTAATCAACCTAACCAAAATCTGTAAATGAAAGCAGCCCGTTAAATGTGTTTACTTGTGTCCTAACCAGTGTGTTCATAAAAGCCTGTAATGATGAAGAGGAAACAGCTCAGCGTTATCATTAAAGACTTTAACACACTTTTTACCCCCCAAAATTTAAAAAGTGTAAATATCAATTAGAGTCAAAAAAATATTCTTGAAGCCAACAAATAAAATCAAAGTCATATTATAAGTCAAGAAAATCTAATTCTGCTTTTAGTTTGAGTCGTAATTTGTACCATCAGTACCAATGAAGGTAATATGCAGCTGGTGCTGGTTGTACAATGACCTCAGTCTGTGCTGCATTTCAGATAAATATCACAAAGCAGAAACAACTTAACCATATCAGCATGATATGGAGTAAACAAATGAATGAAAACAGAGTAGAGACAAGAACCCTTACACCTTTGAAGTGTTATAGAGCTGTTCGAAATTACAACTGTGGGGGAATACAGTCAACATCTGAAACACTACAATGCTTTGACTCTTTTTCTTGTGCTGTTGGTAGAGACATTTCACTGTAGTTCAAGTTTTTATATATATATTTAAAATGTATTTGAAAGAAAATCCATACACAGTGTCTCTAGTTCTGTCCAATTCTCAGCCCTAAAATTCTTATATGGCGCAGATTTTAAAACCAACGTTCAAATCAGCTCTTCTCTCAGTTCAGTCTTTAACCCGACTCAGTAAAATGCTGTCTGCTTGAAACCTTGTAACTTGGCATCAGTGTATTGATAATGTCATGAAAGCCATCACTCCAATTACACAGTAAGGCCATACATGATAGAAATACAGTAAGGTGCAGTCGGCTGGCAAAAGTGTTCAATATTCGTGGTGGCTTGCTGGCGATATCATCCTTGCACTGTTGCGTCACGTGAGATTAGTGTTTCTGCCCTCATGCTTAGTTGATTAAACACACAGACAAGCAGACTTTTGGAATGTTTTCTTCCTACATACAAGACCTAATGACAGGATTTTTGAGGCAAAGCCAGTACGGAAGTGCTAAAAACTGCAGTTCATTTAGGATCTGCTTGAGGATAGCTCTGTAAGTACCGGCAACCACATACACACCAATAGGTTGTTTGCAATCATGTGATGCCAGTGACGTGTGGAATTCAAATGGGGATCAGGAAGTATATTTCAGAATGGACGCAATCGAGGAAAGCCTGTACTGTGCTGCTCTAGACACCGTCCAGTGATACCCAAAAAATTCTGGATTATGTCGGAAGAGATCCTCCTCTCATGAGGACTTCCGATTTTTTAACTGACCCAAGCTTATTTCTGAATGTGTCTGCCGTTGACATCACTAACTACCTCTTCCTCCAGACTCCATTTTACACCACCGAGCAGATGAAGGCGTTCAAAAGCCTTGAGGCTCACAATGTTCTTGAGTGGTTGGGTTCACGACCTGGCTATCAAGATGCTCAACAACGATTGTCATTAGGTTTTCGCCAGGGTGAGTATTTTCAATTAATTTCCATACGAATTGTCCTCCTCGCCACAATGCTATCAACACTAACGTTTGTTTACTTACCGGTCCAGCTAACGGTAGTTTGCAGCAGGCAAAACAAAGCTTAAATCAGCTTTCTGGCTAGCATTACCAATTACTACCTATTGTTTGTGGTTAATGGTTAAAAACTCCAGCAGAACAAAGATGGGAAAAACAAAACATTACAAATGGAAGGAGTTAGTTACTTCAATATAGACATATATACAGCATACATACATTACTTTAACTTACCCTGAACAAAGTGGTCACCACACACACGGGTATTATCCGACTCTGCTCCTCCTGACCATAAACCAAGGTTTGCTATCCACTGTTTCCGTGGTTTTTCTGAGAGATTTTTGCATTTTCCCCTTGTGAACCACTACCATTGGGACACGATAAAAACTTGGAGTCTTCTCTCTGTTTGATCTGTTAGGGAAACCGTGACAAACGCAAACCTTCAGCATATTTCTTGTGTTGCTGCTGCAAATCACTTCCTTACCCCCATCTGCATTTCACGCCACTGCCACGCAACGGAAATGACATCATATGCTAACAAGCTATTGAAAAAAGCTGATCTTTACAGCAGAATTAAACATGTTTACAGCCTGGTACAAAGGTGTAGTCTGATAGCTTATTTCTCAACACACATTGCACGGGGAAGAATTTTTTTATAACACGGCAATTTCAAAGGTCTTGAGATTATGAGTCTTCCAATACTGCTAATGCTAACGTCACTTGGTAAATGTTACTGTCAAAGTCATGCCAAATTTAAAACGGGAGTTACAGATGCTGTTATAGCTACAGACTTGGCCCAAATGTGGAAAAGGTGTTTTCTATATGTGACTGCTTTCTGTTGGTGGCATCTTTCAAAGTTTTTCCACATCATCTCAACAGTTGAGCTTTGTCCTTCTGCTGTTGTTCTTTTCAACAAAGCATACAGAGAGGCAGACTTTAGTAAAGTGTTGCTACGTGTAAGACCAAATGACTTGATTTGTCAGGTAGAGCACTGTAAATTGCTCTGGCATGTTTTTGTTTTCTCCTTAGTAGCTGATAACTAAAGCTAACATCCCTCTCCTAAAGGATAAAAGATCAACACCACTGACAAAGTTAAAGATGCCAGTATGCAGAGTAAGTCACCAAACCTCAGTAAACAGTAGTTCTTCAATTCTGTGTCATATGAGACATTACAGTTTGAGCTCTTACACTGATTATGAGGATGCTTGGTTGTGGGAATAAACATGTTGTGTGGCTGGAACATTTGAGGTTTGTGAAAGGCCCTTGCCACAAGTTCTGTCTCCTGCTGAAACACAACTCGTAGTTTCAACAGAACAGGGGAACACTTGAAAAGGACAGTTTAACTCAAAGGAAATGAGCCGGACAGAGCAGTACTTCTCCTGCAGGCTCAATCTGCTCAGCAATTCATCACCAACTTTAGACACACGGCTCAGCTCAACATCAGTTTTTCACCAGAGTGACGTCTGGGTTTGATGCTAAGACAAACAAGCATCCTGATGGCCTCTGCTGTGAAATGCAGCATCAGTCAAAACTACATTTAAGGGAGGAGATGAGTGAGGAACCCAAACCTCTTAAATGCTATTTAATCACTTGAAGCAGCAGCAGAAACCATGACATCCAGCACTTAGACTCCCCCTTGCTGTTTATCTCATCTTAATAATTAAGGATAGAGTTGATGGATGTGTTTAATAGCTGGAGAGAACAAGACCACTTACATGGACCATCAATCTCAACCTGCCAGGAGTGAAAAAAGACAAGAGCCTTCTCCATATCAAGGGGATTTGGCTGCACCTTTTAGGGAGCTTTTCCCAGCTCCATCGAGACAAACTGAATCTTTTTCGGGGGGGGGGGGGGAGGACACCAAGAAACAAAGGACAAGGAAGAAAAGGGCAGGAGGTGAGACAGCAGGAGAGGCGGTTTGAAGATGAGAGGAGATGGAGAATAAAGATGAGGAAAGGGAGATATGGATTCAAGAGGGTGCAAGTTTGCTGGATCTCTCTGGGGGTGCAGGGGATTTGAACAGCAGCATCAAGACTGTTTCCTCTCTGTGCTGCTTCAGGGTTTAGTCCCAGTGAAAAGGGAAAACAGGGGACACACAAGAGGGTTAAAAGGGGAAAAGAAGAAGAGAGAACAGACACATTTCCTGAAAACTTACCACTGGAATCATTCATTTCAAGCTTATCTGTCTCATCTGAAGAAGTGGTGAGACGCTGATCCCTGGCACCTGCTGTGATTTTTTCTTTCTGTTAACAACACAGAGAACACACTGTGTTCGTCCAGCAGTGCTCAGGAAAAGTTTACTTTTTTTGTCATGGTTTAACACAAAGCATACCAAATAAATTGATTTTAGGCATGATTTAGAGACAGCTTAAAATTTCACATTTCCAAGCAGCGATAAAACGTCTGACATGCTGAAATAAGTTCCTTTTAAAAACAACGAAATACATCATGTTCCAGGTTTCATTCACATGCACAGGTTTAGTAATAAAATATTGCATTCCAGGGATCACATGTGAAATCACGAGGAAACCGGACACCCTTAGCAGCCTGGTGCAGTTTGGATTATACGCTCTTAAACTTGACATCCCTTTTAGCTCATGCAGAGTTTTTCGGGGATAACACCTTTAGCATTGTAAATAAACGTTCTGATGTTATCTGATCTGAAGCAATCTGAGGATACGTATGTGACTATTATTTCCACATTGTTTTCTTTCTTAAAAACCTTGATTACCATAGGTAGAAAGATAAACACTAGAATCCATTGCTCTGTCCAACATAGTGACAGGTTAAGATGTCAGTTATTTGGTCTGACACACTGACTATATTTAAGAAGTTGACGTTTGTTTTGCTGAGGTAAATGTAAACAGAATATTTTGTTCTGTTCTGGTTTTCGTTTTGCTCAGGCTGAGTGGTTAAATGCCAATTGAACCAGACAGCCTACATATAACTTCAACTCCCTCTTCATGATCAAAATACTGCCAAACAACACAAACCCCAACTACTACATTTTTTTGTTGCTACCTGTGCTTGTTTACATCCAGATAGTAGAGCATTATGTCACTGGCCATTTACCAGAGCTACAGCCCTGGCTAGTGGTGAGTGGCAGACTCAAATTTGTCCATAATTTAAGTCCTAAGGTAATTGATATATTAATAATTCCTTAAACTAACTATTAATTCTGGTACTGGCTAGTGAGGTTGACAACGTTTAATTGTGCAGTCCACCAAACACACACAACAAAAATCAATAAATCAATACATCTTATTTTATATCTAGTGATGTCGTCCTTTAATTTGTGAACGTTTTGAAGCATCAAGTTCAGTATTTTGTTTGCTGTCTTCCTTTTAAGTAGACAGAAATTAAATAATCATATGTGGTTAACAGGTTAGTTATGCATTGCTTTGTCTCTATCCCTACTTGTCAATCCCAGGTCATGCTGTAAAACATTGTCTCCTTTATCATAAATGTAACTGTAAAAACAATAAGGATGCTCTAAATCTTACCCAGTTTTATCGTCCTCTTCATGGTTTTAATTGAAATTAACTCTTCTGCACTTTAGGGATTAGTGTGAGTAGTTCACTCATAAGAATAGAGGGGACGTTTCATACAGTATAGTACTCCTAAAACTACAGCCTGTATCCCTCTTTCCAAATTCATGTTTCAAAAGAAAAGTTCTGAAATGCTTTCCTCACGTTCAGCTTTGTGAGCGAGAGCATCTCAGATCTCAGTCTGGATGGAGTTATATGATATGCAAAGATATGAGTGTGGATATTTGAGAGTAAGTGGTGAGCTATTGACAGAAAAAAAAAGAGTGTTACTAATCTCATTTCCTGGTTGTGCATGCTGGGGTCAACATCTTAATGATAGCTTTGGTTTTTAAAATGAGTCTAAACCTGAGAGGTTTCGATACAATCTGAAGAAATGTTACTCCTTTACACGCATGAGGTAGAGCATGGAGGAGGGGGGTTATGGGGGCAGCAGGAATAGAGAGAAGTCGGGACAAACACCTGCTTGCAATTTTACAAAAAAAAGAGAAAAAAGCATTCAGTCTGGGCTTGGATGACTGGCTGGCATAGAAACACGGCATCGTTTTTCAGATCAATCTGATATTAAGCCTACATAAACGCCAACATCTCCAGAGAAGTAGCCAAGTGTTGACATTTTTGACACACGGCCAAAGGACAGTGTAGGTAAAGCTTCACGCAAGCAGAAAAATGTGATAGATGTCTTCCACAATTTCTGTTGTAAATCCAGCATTTCCATATGTACATTCCAGACAAAGCTCTGCATCATAAAATATCACAAAAAAGACAAGCCGTCTTTGCCACTGTTCAGCTGTTAATTGGGACATAAAACGGGTGTTTTGACTTGCCTTTTTTTGGTGTATCCCCACAATAAAAGAGTTCTTTTTCATCCCATTGGGACTGTAAATCTATTAAAGTAAAGTCTATAAAACATCAACAACTCATTGTTTCTGTGAACCCTGTTGACAAGTAGTATAATTACAAAAATATCTTTCATGATGTTCTGCAACATGCCAGATCTTAAAAAGATATTTGTTCCTTTCTTAAAAGGGAATTAGAGTTATAATTTATGAATCAACAAAGTGGTCACATTTGGCGGTCATTACATTCCCACATTCAATTAGCAACATTCCCTTTTGGGAAAATCTGAATAACCAGTTGTGATTTCACTTACTCATCCTCTGAGCTGTAACAATTCTGCAGCTTCATGTGGTTCAGTGTCTGTTTGTATGTGGATGTGGATATTGTCATTTTTGTGGGTGCATTCATGTGTCTGTGTATGTGTCGGACTGTATGTGTGCATGCATCTGTTTATTTCAACGTTCAGAGCCTGCTGTAGATTTGAAGCTTAGAAGCAGCCCAAACCACAGCGATGTGGACCTCTGAGTCCATGCTGTCTCTTCGTCTCAGGCTGTACTCTTACTCTGTGGCCTCGTCAAGAGACAAGATATCAAAGGACAGCCATCTGGTTCTCTCAGTTGTCCTCTCTCTGCGCCTCTGTCTGTTTCTCTCGCTCTGTCTCTGTTTCTTCACACGTAGCTATCGGGTATGCAAGTTGAGGATTCTCTAAGCTGACTTGTGGGAAGGGATCCTGTTTTAATGTGATGATCAAGAGGACAAAAATGTGTTGCTCTGTCCCATTCTGAAAGAGAAAGAGATTTTACACGCCATGTGAGGAGTATCAGTGTTGAGCAATGAAACCCAAGTAGTAATGTTAATTGTGTATAAACTTCAGAAATATCTAGTTTACAAGTGATTTGATTATCCATGCAGTTACAGAAATAACCAAAACAACCTTTTAAGAGAACATTATAAGGAGCAGCATTGTTGTTTGCATTTGAGAGTAAATTTAGATACAAAGAAATGCATGGCATCTCTTGAAAACATGAATGTTTATATTGAACAAGATACATTATTTCCCCCATGTTCATTCAAACCTTTTGCAGCAAAGGCCTGCCTCTTCATCCTGCAGATATTTGAACAATAAAAACATTCATACTCAGACACGCAGCTGTCAGACACTAATCGACCTGAGCGGCGCTCTTATCCACCTTGCAGCAGATCCTCCAGCATCCACACGTTGAACTATGTGCAGAGCTTTCATGGTGACTGCACTTAGTGTACATTTCTGTGGAGCTGGACCACGACCTGCAGCGGGGCTGCTGCCTGCCGCTGATCTGCAGTTTATCTTGGAACTGATAAGAAGAATCCTTGAGAACACTGCGTACAATTGTGTGCGCAAGGCTCTGCAGGGTGACTGAGGAGTCGTGCAGGTATGCACACTCCCAGTCTTAAGGAACTATGAAAACAAACAACCATTTAAGACTATTTATGCCTTCCTTCTCTCTGAGTTCCTTGACAGTATGATAATCTTTCTAGTAAACCTCTCAGCTGTGGGAGAAAGCAACATCATTAAAAATCTGCTCTCCGAACTCAGGTATATACAGTATGTCCTATTGGCACATGATTCAGCACCCTGGACAGCGAAAATGCAATTACATGTCACATAAAACATCTAATACAAAAAAATGCAGCATTAATAGAGTTTCATTTTTAAAGACTTTAAGCATGTGGACTGACTTTGAGAAGTCTTGGATGTAGTAACAAGACATCCTCGTTCATGTTTATAAGTCTAAGGCTTTGACAGTCGGGTTGTCACGTAAGCAGAATTTTACCTCACCATTATCATGGCTTAAAAAAATCCTGATCACAATATCACAATATTTATTGAAAATTTGGGGAAAAAACAACATGTTTAGAGTTACAGGATCTGTAACCATGATTGTATGAAATATGCAACAGAAAGAAGAAGTGCACTGATAATGAAAAGACAATCAGATAAACTGGTGACAAAACATTTACAAGGTCCAACATCTGACAACAATTGCTAACGAAATCAAAATCCCTCGCTTTTGCAGTGATGTGTGTGAGACCACAGAAGACGTACAACTCTGATATCTTGGGCTCAATGTCCACCGATGATGTCTTTAGCTTTTTCTCTGCCCATTTTTCATTCTCTTCCTTTTGCAATCACTGTTGTTTCCCATTTCTTGCAGACTGGAGTGTCCACAAACACTCCATCTTTTTTACCAAATCAAAACAAAAATCCCAAACTAGCAAGGGAACTTTTAGGGGGTTTAGGTAGAGTACCTTGCTTTCATCTGTCATCTCCTCCACTATGATAGGGGCTGCTAGATGGTTAACTGACAACCTAGCGTTCTTCTTCTTTTGCTCTTGCTGCTTCTTCTTCCTCTGTCCTATACTTTACAGCGGGCAGCAACTAGTGTAAAGAACAACTCTCAGCCCTACTATGAACAAATTAGTCAAACGTATTACCATAAGCTCGGTTTTAGCATGATAACAACATTTCATTTTGTTCAAAGGACGGTTAGCGTGAATACCGTTTAGCCCAATTTCAGTTAAACAAGAAAGCAGTAAAAAAACAACTATGCAGACAAGCAAACACAGCATTGCAAAGAAATATGCATTATTATGAACTTTTTGTACACTTTATTATAATGATATTTTTCATAATGTTTATATTATTGGGGTTTGTTACATTCTTTAAACATTTTGAAGGGCTATGAGATGTTGAATATGCTGAGGTAAGAGAGCACAAACAACTATAATGTGAATATTTCAGCACATATTTTAAATCTTTAAGTACAAGGAGTAGTTTTTCTGCAATCTAAATGTCAAGTGTACTCATGTCTAGTATAAATCGCTGTTGTGAAATCTGACGAGCTACACAACGGGTTACACTCTTGTCTCTGACATGAGTTGCTATACACGGGTCTCCAAACATCTCGAGATCTGTGGAGGCGTTATCAGTCAGACCACTTAAACACACCCGGGAACACTGAGCCTGCTCGTAATTCTCTGTAAACCATTGCAAGATAAATCTCTGTTATAGCTTCCCTCTGTGTGACGACAGACACCACTATATGAGCGCAGATGAAAGGATAGTCTCTCAACACTGAATGGAAACAAACAGGCTGCAGGGCTCAAGCTTACCTCGGACCCCCACCTCCACGTCACGTTCTCTCTCCAGCAGTCATAGGGGAGTCCTCCAGATCATCAGTCAAGCATGCACCAAGGTAAGGCCAAGATATAAGATGCACCAAGGTAAGGCCAAGATATAAGATGCTCTGGTGCTTTGGAGTTTGTTTCAATAATTTAAAGTTACCTGAACATGCAAAAACCCAAATAAGCAGCACAAAGTACCATCCCTGTTTGTTTATTGATTTTGTCTGTGTTGTTAATTCATGTTGTACAAAACTGCTTGATAATGACAGCACATTTTCAAAACTTCAAGTACTGCTTCATAAAAAATTGTTTCATTTTGTCCACGGAAGACAAGGGAGGCGATAATACTACTCTGCAACACACCGCAGAGTCATGCACACAAACACACACACACATAAAGCATATAGCTTGTGTATGGAATATAACATAAACTCAAAGTCACATGAGAGCAATAGAGCAATTTACAGTCCCTGAATGTTTCTGGGACTTTCCTGGAGCCTGACTGCAGCACATGGATTCAGATAGCATCGCTGTTTTCCAGAAATGTTGGCTGCAAAGGGTAGCTGACGAAAAGTACACCCAGTAACACATTCTCCCATGATAACTCACTGCACTTACTCATCCTGCTGGGAGATATGTTCATTTGGTTGAACAGTGTTTGTGTCTTGGGTTAAAGATTCAGCATTTTGGTTTGTTTGTGCTGTTGCTGTTTGGTTTGTCTGCTGGTTATTCTTTCACAATGTAATTTTTCTTATTATTGTAACCAATATGGTATTTTCCAGCTTCCTGGAAAATTCACTTCTCACCCTGTCAGGCCGTAAAGAATGTTGTCTCCATGTCACACATGAAGACAGCAACCTCACCTCTCCTCATACCCCACCATATAAGTGCACTGGGAGAAGATGACACCAGTGGATGTGAACCATATTTTCTTTAACACCCAGCTTCTTCCTCATGCAAGTCCCCCAACAAACAGGTAGGACTATTCAGAGCAGCAATCCAAAGTAAGGGTAAGATGTACATGCAGTGCACAGAGGCAATGCACAGGGTGTGCTACGTGCAGATTGTTCTTTTTTTATCATCATTAGCATCAACTTTAACATCATTGATATGATCATCAATAACAAGAATATCGTTGTGTGAAGAGGTGTTCATGAAAGAACTGGATCTTAGCTTTTTTTGAAAACGTGGAAAGGGACTCAGCTAGTTGAGTTTGGTAACTTGTACCAACACTGTAGGACTACAGGGGAGAAGAGTTTAGCTCGTGACTCAGGGCCCTGTTGTGATGGGATTACCTGGTGCCTTTCAGAGGCAGAGTGTAGTTGGAGAAGGCAGGTGTAGACCTAGATGAGGCTGGGGTATTTTTTGTTGATATTAAGTGAGTGATGGGGTTTCTAATATCAATATGAGCAGCTTATAGTTAATATATTGAGGTTAAATGTTCTGCATACATTGGCATAATTTGGGGCACGGCAAGTCAGACAGTAAGGCGAGTTGTAGCAGTTCTCCAGGAGGCTAAAAGCCCACCTTAGATTCACATCTTTGCCTGTAGATCTCCCAAAAATTAGTCTGAATCATTATTTCCAACTTGTTGCCCACCATCATTGGGCTTCAGAGCATCACCCTTGAAATCAATGGGTGACATCACAGAGACTACTTTAATGTAAAATGCAGCCTATGGCTGGGAGCCAGTGAGGGGCTATGAAGTGACACATTCAGTTTTGGACCAGTAGAAGAATGGTTGTGCTGCTGTATTCTGGATCATCAGCAGAGGTTTGAATGTGCCTTCAGGGAGGCCTGCAAGTGGAGAGTTGCAGCAGTCAGTGCGTTATGTCAGATCTGAACTAATCTAATGTCTACTGTGGCTGTATAAGGAGGACTAACACAAATCACACAAAAATGCAATTCATAACGGAGATAAATGCCCTGAATCTGGGTTTTAAATGAAATCACATATTTTTGGCTCTAGATTTGACCAGGCTCGGGAGTGCAACAGCCAAAGACATACTTTGGAAAAACAACAACGAGGTACTGAAAGTGAAAAATGAAACGAGTTACATCCAAAAACCTTACAGCCTTTGTCAGCAGATTTGTGTTTATATTAATGAAATAACAAAAAAATGTTTTCCAGGCATGAAGTTCAACTCTCTACTCAAAATCCAGCCGGTGAGATTTATTGAAGGATTTTAGGCAGTTTTAAGGTTAAAACTAAGAGCAACCTCTTCAAACACCCCCCTGTTATTTCACCTCTCACCCTCTCATTGTTCCCCCCAACCTCAAAGACATTCCCGCCACTTACATTCTGACTTCATTCAGTGACTCAGACGGTCTGAAGCTCTCCTGTCATTTTGAAGGTATGATAAAAAGAAGGGAAGACATGAAAGCTAGACGAATCACTCCAGAGAGTTTCTCTTTGCACAGAAACACATTCTGCTCATCAATACAAAGCTCTGACTTCTAACAGACATAGACACGCAGAGAGTGACATGTAGGAAAACAAGGCAGCACAGCGGGACTTTTGATCCTGTCAGAGTCCATCACACGAAAAGTTACTTTAACAACCAACATTTTTCACTTGTCAGTTTTCACTTTACACTTTCTGTACACTTCTCTCTTGATAAGGTCTGTCATTTTTTAGATGCCCCTGTTGTTTGAATGGGGGAATCTTTTTATTTTAATTCATCACTGCAGTCATACTCTCTTTTTTGCCACAGGGGAAACAGTATTATTGGTGCTTTATTCAAAATCCAGCACGAATGAAGAGATGAAGATGGAGATCTCGTTTTATTTTATTTTCCTCAGCAATCATCCCACTGGTGAAGAAATTATGGCATTTAATCATGGAGGGAAAAACAATTCAGATTGGATTACTTTTTCTTCCCTCTAGACCTTCTTCTGCTCACTAAAGTCTACAGATATCCCTCTGATTCTTCTTACCCCTGGCTGCTCTGCTTCTCTCTGCTCATATATTCCGCTGTCCAGCTTCAATTTCAACAACCTCCCTCAGAGCTTTAGCAAACCCATAGCACTAGACAGCAAATGCAAGAGGTGTGAGGTACACCTTGCTCACATAGAGCTCAGTCGAGCATTTCCTCCACGTTATCTGCTTCGGTTTGATTGTCATATCTCTACAGAGCGAGGATGAGCCCATCAGCCAGCATGGAGGATCCCTGCTGCTGATGCACCCTGCTTCCTAAATGTGAAACTGATTTCAGGAAGCTCACAGATATGGTGGTTGGCTGGTGGCGGCGTCACACTTGTGATATAGCCCGTGGGTCTTCTGTCGGCCAACAGTAACTTAACTCAACCTCAACACATCAAACCCAAACTAATGCGGAATATTACAAATATTTTCATAAAAAAATCTGCACCTGCATTAAAGTGAACTCTTTCACCTCATTCCCTCCTTCTCGCCCCCCCCCCCCCCCCCCCTGTCTTCACCTCCTCCTCCTCTTGATGGCTTGCTACAGAGATTTTTCGAGACTGACAAAGACTGCGCTCAGACTATGGGTGTCAAGGGCTGTTTTACATCCCATTCAACCTTCCCAAAATCAAAGAACTCTCATTTGAGCCTCTTATTTGAACTCTTATTAGATGCAAATTTTAGGCCAAGATTATCCAGTGTGAGGTTTACAGATCCAGTTTTTAAACTCTTTAGCGGCTAGTACACTTAACAGGGAAGCCTCAATCTTATCACACTTTTACAGAATTTATCAGTGCTAACTGAGCGAGACCACAACAGTCCATAAAAATAACTTGGCAAGGACAGTGAAGTTGATAGTACTGTCAAACAACAGAAAATGGTCTAGCACTTTTGGCTTACATTAGGTAGCATGCTACCGTTGACAGAAAACTAAATCTCACCTTCAGTTTTTGATTATAAGTACCCAAAAGTGTGAGCCATCATGAGCCATATTTTTCATGTCCTTAACTCTACTTGGGACTACAAAGAGGGAAATGTGTTAAACGTCTCACTATGTAAGTAATGCGACCATATTTTTGAATCAGCAGGATTTCAAACTCCTGTGGTCTGAGCCTGGCCTCAAGCATATTTCACACCAAGTTGGAGGAGTTCCACTGATGTCTGTCTATAATAAGGCTATAATATTCCTCTGGATCAGTGATTCTCAGGCTCAGCGAGGGGTCCATACTACTGATTCCATGCATGCCTTGTCTCCAGGACGCCTCCTTTTCACATCACACCAGCAACCACGCAACATCTCTCCCTCTGCTCTCCCTCTGCTCCTCTGTAATTCAGTGTTGTGTTTTGTTTTTTCTTTCTCTCTCAGAGCTTGTCTACATGGCTGACGTTGATGAATGCATGTAAAGGATACGCTGCAGGTAGGATACGGTTTCAAGCTAAGCTTGGAGGGAGGGGGAGAGAAAGGGATGAAGGGATAACAGGGAGGGATAGAAGGAGGCATAGTTTATAGATGGGACTTGGGAGGGAGTGGTGGGGGTGTGTGGAGGGTCAGGATGTTTGTCCTCCAATGAGCCGTGACTCTGAGAGAAAGAGGAGGGGAGAGTGGGATGAGAGTGGAGGGTGACAAGAGATGAAGGGAGGGAGATTAACGTAGAGTATCTCAGCTTCTTTACTGACAAGAGAGGCGGAGGTGAAGAAGTGATGATTTAAGGGAGTGTTATTCACCTTGTTATGTAATGATACTGAATAATCTGTTCAGTCCTTATTCAACCTCCGTTTGTTACAGGAAAAACTTTGTCTGTAAACTTGTCTTCTTTGCTGCATGTCAGCATGTAGCTGTGAGTGACAAAAACCAACCACCACACCGGGAGAGAAATAGGAGTTACAGATTGTGTGTACTATGTGTGTGTGCGCATTTAAGTGTGAGTGTGAGTGTGAGTGTGAGTGAGAGAATCTGTGCAGGGGATGTTTCTCTAAGGGCAGGAACAGGGCAAAGGGAGTGTGTCCATGAAGATGTGTAAACAGACAGACAGACAGACAGACAGACAGACAGACAGACAGACAGACAGACAGACAGACAGACAGACAGACTGACTGACTGACTGACTGACTGACTGACTGACTGACTGACTGACTGACTGACTGACTGACTGACTGACTGACTGACAGACAGACAGACAGACAGACAGACAGACTGACAGACAGACAGACAGACAGACTGACTCACTCACACACGTCGCTTCGTGCTGAGGTATTTATAAGTCCTGAGACCGGAGATTCTCCTTGAGGGAAAACTCATTCCAAAATAATTATATTCATGCCTACACACACACACACACACACACACACACACACACACACACACACACACACACACACACAAGATTAATAAACAAACACAGTTCTCTTTCATAACAAGCAGTATTGCACACAACAGCATGGAAGTAGTCAAATAAAGTATAATGCATAATAATGGTGATAAAAGTAAATCCATTATTTCTCAGACTGTAATCACTCCGTGAGTGATAACAGCTCAGTGAGCTCATTTTAGGAAGGCTGCAGAGTTAACCGTTATCATGGATACAGCTCAGACTGTGAGTGTCGAAGATAATTTTCAACAGATGCAATATAAATCATTAAAATCATTTCTTAGTCAATGCTTGATGCAAAAGGGTTGATCGATTAAGTTAGTAGCCATGTAATATGCAGAATAATGTGTAGTGATCGGTTACAGCAGAGGAACCCCTTCAGGCTGAGATAAGACTCCTCTACCCTGTCTGGGTGTCTGTTACAACAATCTGCATACTCACCATCATAACACTTGAAGTGGTGTTTACTTATTTACTTCGCTCAGTCTTTTTTAATTGGTGGGAATAAATAAATGTACATTTGCTGAATGATAATTTTGAAGGACAACAGAAGCGTTCATTCCCTTTAAACTTGGATGTGGGTAGAGTTTTTGTTCTCCTCTGCACCTAGAGATGTGTTCCTTACATGGAGTCTAGAAAGAACCGTCTTATCTCTAAAGCATAAAAGGCTGGTGTTAAAAGTTGTAACGTATGAAAACCCATAAAGGTGCACATGCTCAACAGACTTCACAGTTAAAACAGTGAAAGGAATGCAGAAACAAAAATGAGAATCCCTCCATGGGCAACAATTTTCCACATAAAATCCCTGCATAGTCAGCTTTTTCTTTATTCTTGTTGAACTTATGAAAGTATATGGAAAGTATAATTCATTTAAATGATGTAGATCATTCAGAAATATTTCAGTGGCTTCAGGTCTGAAGCCATAAAATGTAATAAATATAACTTGTCAGCGTAGATTAAGAAGTACCATTTAAAGGGTGTGTGTGTCTGTGTGTGTGCGTTTTCCATTTGCCCTACAGCAAATTAAATTGTCTGTCTACTTTGTTTACGCTAAATAAATGCCTTGGGTTGTTTTGCCAAGGCGCCCTGGCACCTGTTATCCACTAACTCCACTTGGTTCGTTGTATTTGTTTACCCAGTTGCTGATGAAAACACTTGTGGGATGTGTTGCTGCGTTACGACTCCCGACATATTTACTGCAGTGTGTATTCCTCCAAGAGCGAGCACAGTCGCTGTGCGTGTTCTCGTGTACACACATACACTTTCTGAGTCATTCACGATCAAATTTATGGGCCAATATTCCTGTTCAGAGTGGCTATGATACAGTTGTAAATGAGGGGGCTGATGATGAATTGATACAAATATAGATACAGGATGGAGGGAGAAGCCTGATGGAGAGAATGAGATCCCGAAGGAGGCCAAACTCGACCCAAACCTGTCAGTCTCATCCCGGCTGCTCTGCTTTATGCTGGGTTCAACAAGGCTGTGTTTTTCCGTTCTCACGCAACACCTCTCCACACACCCATAACTCTCTGCTACTTAACTACCAGCACTAAAACATCTCTGATTAAATAGCAGGAAGACGACTCCTCATACTGCAGGCTGAGGGAGACAATCCATCCTAAGATTTTTATCCAGCCGGGTTTATTCCTCAGGAATTCCTCAGAAATGCTGATCTGTAATAACTTAAGTGAGTTGCTGTGACTGACGCTGTTGTCATCACTTACTTGGCACAAAAGGATGTTGTGGGTGTTTGATTTATCTGCAGACACATGCCATTTCATCTTTCCTCCACCCTCTTTGTCTCCTCTTGCATTCCTCTCGTCTTTCTCAGCTCTTTCTTACTCTTCCTCTTCCTCTCTTTGCTTGTGTCTTTGATTAAACGTTAAGTTGTGGTTGTGGAATTCGGAACGATTCAAAAAGTGTGGAGCAATATAAACAACGTGAATATTAGAGCGGGGAAATCGCCTCTCATGACGTATGAACGCTGCAAATGGTTTTAGTGTTTAAAAGTTCCAGCAGTCCAATGTCTTTCCCAACTATAATAACACATCACAGAATTCCACTTATTCTCAGAAGAGCCAGGTAATGTGCTGCAGCATCTCTGGCGCTAAGCTGTAGTTCTACAAACATCCCTTTAAGAAGATGCATTGAAGGCCAAACATCACACAGGTCATAAATTCTTTTTAGCACTGAGAACAGATGGAGAACATTATTTTATCTTACAGAAGATAACATGCATGACACATGAGTTTTGTCCTGTAAGAAAGGGTATCATAGCCCTATAATTTTGATTTCACACCTCATTACAAACCCATCAATAAACCATTCACTCTCAGTCATAGCTGCTGGCAGTCATTTGTTCTGATATCTGTATAAAATGACAGATTTAATCTGTATAAAATATTGTTCACTGGTAGTGAGAAAGTTTGTAACAGTGTCAATGGTACAAAAAAGGAGACAGCAAAAAGGGAGACATTGATTTGTGTTCCCCTAGGTTGCAGCTAGAGATAAAATCTCTGTAACGCTGAAAAGCTGTTGTTAAACACGGTCATTCCTTGATTGTGTTCAGAGCTTGATTGCGATTGGTCAACACGTCATTACAGTGATGATATATTTCTCCACAAAAAAAGTATTGCCAAGGAATACCTGCTGCCACACTTAAAGCTAGGGTTGGTAGTCACGGAAAACTAGCATGAATTTGAATGTAGCATTTCCTCAGGACTACGTTATCAGTTGGTGTTTTCCCAGGTTTACTCCGGCTCTAGATAGCGGCTTTTTTTCACTCTTTTTTAAGAACACATTATGTATTGATTGCCATCGGGACATAAAGATAATTTTAACCAGTATAACAAAAAACATCTAAATCTGACTTCCAACCCCAGCTTTAATATCAAATCGATCTTAGAATGGAGTTTGATGCATTTCATCTGTCCCTGCTGACACTGTGGCAAAATGCCAGTATCTGGTAGCATTCTCAAACAGTGAACAACTTAGATGATCTTTTCAGTAGTACATTTAATTTATTTGGAGAGCACTAAAGTTGTGATTGTTGTGGCTGAACGGTCACAAGCAAAGAAAAAAAGACTGAGGGGGAAAACGGCTCAGAAACTGTGAGCACGGTTACAAAACACGAGGAGCTGAATGAGAGAGAAGTCAACCAAATAGAAGAAGACAGACATGAAACAAACACAAAATGTAACACGATACAGGCTTTGGCTGTGTTGAAAGACTGGATGAATGAAAAGAAAATGTCAACAGACTTTTAAAGATTTATAACAGAGAAACAGACTGATGTTTAGACTGTGAATGAAAATAGTAAATGTAATGTATTTGGGCTGGTGGGGGAATAATCCAGTGATATTAGGGACTTTTATCAGTATGAATAAAATTGATTCATAATGTTTATTTGCAAAAACAGATAACTCCCTTTTAAAAAATTTAAAAAATGTTTCAAAAAACATGTTTTTTATATTACTAGCTTTAGGTGTCATCAATCATCAAAGTTGGGTGGCTTTGAGGAAGTCAAAATGACATTACTAATCAGAGGTATCTTAAAAATGTAACTTCATTAAAAATCTATATTAAAAATAAATTCATTTTTTGAAAATGTATAAATACGGGGATATCTGTTTTTGCAAATGAACTCCTCAAATCATTTCCTAAATCAATAAAATCTTCCTTTAATTAATATTTTTTACAACGTGTTCATAACAGACATGCATTTAAGTAAGATAATGTATAGTGAGTGGGCTGTTACAGTTAAAGAGCTCCCTCAGGGTGAGCAGGACGGGGAAACAGGGGATGTAACTGACCTAAAAGGGGTTCTCCGCCACAGCCTGCTCACTCTACATTATCTCATGCATATCTGTCATACCATAGAAGGACAACATATCCTGTGTATCTGTCCATGTGAACTCACAGGAGTCCACCCACAAGCTTCTGCCTCCTAACCCCATTTTTTCTGATCATAAAGGTTTTTGTTTGAAGATGTGTGATTGTTTCACATGCATCATACTAAATGTAAGGTATATAAGTGGTATTTCCCTGTGTAGGTTGTCAGAGCCAACAAATTTCAGTCATGATTAAGGATAGAGATCTCTCCTTCCAAATAAATCATCCAAGTACAACAAACCTGCCGGTATCACTCTCATCCAAGCAGAGTCCCTTAGCGAACCCAAATCTGTGCTGCATTAGCCCTTCCCAACAGCCGCACGTATGTCTTTGTCCAGAGATGTTTGATCCCTGACCTGGATGAGAGTTCTTCTGAGGACATAGAAGTCCACTGATTGAAAGAAGAATCCATGCCAAGGTTTTTCGAAATCTCTTATTTAGGTAATTGTCCAATAAATAAGAAATCATCCTGGATCTTTGGTCATTAAAGTTGATCAGGACACTGATGCACTCATTAAAATCAACCTCACTATGGCATTGGACATTGATTTTTTTAGTGATAGTTGTAATTGCAATCAATTATCATTCACTCTTGGGAAAGTACATTTATTTTCTCATAAAAAAAACTCTACAAAATAAAAGCCCCTCTAAGCACCATTTGGATCAAACTGCTTTTGGTTTCTCAAAACTGTTTTTGCCTTTCCTGCAAAAGCAAATGAAACCCAGGAAGATGAGTCTATTGTTCGTATGAAGAAGGTTGTCTCGCGTGTGGACACCATTCAACAATTTAACAGGATGACCAATTTTGCCAGATCATTCAGAACAACACAATGAATGTTCCAGTAAAAGGTTAATCACAGCATAGGACTGTGAGGTCAGCAACAGGTTAGGCAGGGTGGGTTGCAACAACAAGCCTGCAAGTGTGACAACTAAAGGAGAGTTTATAGTAAATATAATGAGACTGATCTTAGATGGTACCAGAATCCAGGTAGTGTGTTTACTGCTGAACTGGTGTATCACTGAGCCATGTACGCATTCAGGGGCTTCATCCTTCGAAGGCAAGGCAAGGCAAGGCAGCTTTATTTGTATAGCGCATTTCATACACAAGGGCAACTCAATGTGCTTTACATTAAAACATTAAAAGCATTGGAGACATTCAGACAGGCATAAAAGAACACAATTAAAATGATAAAACAGAAAAGAAAAGGAAAATTAGAAATATATTAAAAATTACATTACATTTTTAATTTAAAGGGAGTTAAAATGAGCTAAGATAGGAAGGCAGTGGCAAATAAAAAAGTCTTAGTCTTTGATTTCAAAGAGGTGAGAGTTGGAGCAGACCTACAGCTTTCAGGGAGTGTGTTCCAGATATGTGGTGCATAATGACTAAACACTGCTTCACCATGTTTCGTTCTGACTCTTGGGACTGAAAGCAGACCAGCACCTGATGACCTCAGAGGTCGAGGTGGTTCATAAAGTAGTAGCAGATCAGCAATGTATTTTGGGCCTAAACCATTCAGTGCTTTATAAACCATCAGCAGGATTTTAAAGTCTATTCTCTGACAGACAGGAAGCCAGTGTAGGGATCTAAGAACTGGAGTGATGTGGTCTACTTTGTTGGTCCTTGTTATGACTCGAGCAGCAGCATTCTGTATGAGCTGCAGTCGTCTGATGGACTTTTTAGGGAGTCCTGTAAAGACCCCGTTACAGTAGTCTAGTCTGCTAAAGATAAATGCATGGACGAGTTTTTCTGCATCCTGCTGAGACATAAGTCCTTTAATCCTTGATATATTCTTAAGGTGATAGTAGGCGGACTTTGTAATTGTCTTAATGTGGCTGCTGAAATTAAGGTCTGAGTCTATGATTACACCAAGGTTTCTCGAAGGCCATTGTGAAGTCCAAAGCAGCACATCATATTCGAAGGCCACCTCAGATGGGGCCAACAAATGCATCCTTTTCCTAGCTCAGGGTGGCCCAAAATTTCTTGTAATTATTTGCGCACCAAGTCAGATGATGTCAGACTCTAAAGCCTCTGAGTAGTACGCTGTTAAATGTTGTCATTTGGTTTCAACTCAACAAATGATTTAAAAGACAAATGCCTTGAAAATTGAAATTAACTTCGCAAGGACGATGATAGTGGTTAAGTTCCATCAGCTAGTTAGCCAGCTAGCTACCTGTTTTTAGGCGGCAGGAGCAGTGCTGTTGCACAAACAGGAAATCCTCTGTGGACCAGACCATCTCATTTTAATTCAGCCTGAGCGGTCTACGCAGGCCATAAAGACTTACTCATTCAAATGATCCTTCCCCTCAATTGCAACACAGCTACTGTCTACATTCATGATTCTTGTTTATACGCCTCTTATTTTTACATCAGAAAAGGAAAACTCAAATCATGCTCAATAAAATTTGTAATTCCTCATCAGATGTTATGACACATGCTGCTGCACATTAACTGACTGACACATTGTTACGTACCAGTAGACCATACCCATAGGAAAATAAATTTAGAGAGGAGATCTCAAAAGTGTTTCATTTATGTCTCCTAGACTACAATGAGATCTGTTTGAAAGCGAAACGAGACAATAGCTTATGTCTCCTGTTTCTCATTCTTGCCTCCAGAAAAAAAGTTGCAAAAAGTCTCAGCTTAGTCTCCCTTTCAGTTCAAAAGGAGATCTGGTCAGAATCTGAAATGATTCTCAGGTATTTCTCAAGTGTTGTGACTCCTTTTGAGCTCAGGTGGAGAAATCAGGGAGCTCTCTCAATTGTCTCAATCTAACCTCATCCATTTGTTTTTGTCAGACTCAGTTTTTGAGTCTCAAGTTGAGCTCAGATGGAGCAAAGAAAGAGCCTGAGCTCATCTTTTCATGAACATTTATAGTGCCCTGCAAAATTAAGATTTCAATGCAATTGTGTACAAATTTACAATTATCATTTAAACATTTGAACCACTTCAAGATCAGCTATTTAGATGTGAAATGATCTCTTCTTTGACTTCACATTACGGTCCTTCCTTTACAAGTCTGTTTGGAACAAAACAACTTCACAAAGATTTAGTGGATTTGAGAGAAACTGCAAAAGATAGAGATTTCATATCTCCAGGTATGACCGACCATTTATTTAAAATATGGGCTGCAAAAGGGCTGACCAGATTTAGCCAGATTATTACAATCTAAGCGCCCCACATACAGAGGCTACAGTCCTCATCGCAGGGGTCGCCGGTTCGATTCTGGGCCGGTTGACCATTTCCTGCATGTCTTCCCCCGCTCACTACTCCCCACATTTCCTGTCTCTCTTCAGCTGTCCTGTCAAATAAAGGCAAAAAGGCCAAAAATATGTCTTAAAAAAGAGAAGAAAATTAACCATTAATGAGATCTCTCATTTAAGTCTCAAATAAGACTCAAGTCATGGTCTCAACTATTTCTCCTAGTGAATTTTAGGAGAAACTAATGAGAAATGAATGAGAACAATTTGAAACTTGATTGAGGCTGAAGTGAGAATCTCAATTTTGTCTCCAAAAACTTAGAAGAGAAAGCCTTGAGCAGTAATATTTTCCTCTGGGTATTCAGCAGGGGACAGGAACCTTCTTTATCATTTAATACGGTAACAACACAGCAACCAATTATGTTCCTTATGTTATGTTCCATCCAAGAAGCAACAAGTAAAACCAAACAATTCAGCCTTAATGTTGGAAAAATGTTAATTTACTTACCTGTCAGTAGATTCAGGCTGCTTTTAAATAATACATATGTCAATCTCTCCTTGTTAACAAATCCAGTTCCAGCATAGTTTGTCCCTACAGACCTTCAGTTCACTGTTTTCAGTGTTATCCTAATCTACGTGTGAGCATATCACTTTTCGTACAACTAAAGCTGTGGAGGGGCTGTTCAGACGGCAGTAGCCAGCCTTTATCCTCACAGTGTGACTCATTTAAAACACCGGAAGAAGGAGCAGTATGTTGAAATGGATAGCTCATAACTGCTTCAATAGTCATCTTAGTGTCTAACCTAGCAATGTTGTTCCCAATTGACACAAATACATCAAGAGAATATATAGTTATAAAAACAATACTGCATTATTCAATGTAAGAATATGGGATTTAGATAACAGCCAGGGTCGGCAATGCCCACCCAGCTGGCTCGTCACTGGTCAGTCATCTCAATGAAATATAAGTAACAACAGACTTCACATGAGAAAAAATGTAAGTCCTCAATGCTGTCGCCTCTCCCAAGTGTAATCATCTTTAAGTGAACCACATACATGAGAAGTGTTCTTATTGAAGATTTTGAGCTCTATCGCACGCTTGGAGATATAAATTGGCACCATAAGTGCACAGAAATAAAATGCAAAATCCAATATTCAACCAAGACCACAATCTTTTCCGAACAATAAACAAAAGACCACAATCTTTTCCGAACAATAAACAAGCAGTTTTAGTTCCCTAAACACATTCATATTTTAAACATGCATCAGTTACCATGAGTGATGATTTAAGGAAAAATTTCAACAAAGGATTTTGCTGATTTGCTCACATCAGCATCATGCGCCTTGTTTTACAATATAACCGCTAAATGTCACAAACTCACAAGAATAATTAGCCGACTGTTGCTTTTATATGGAGGCCATTATCACCGACTATAAACAGCCACTGTAGTCGGTCGCCCCTCTCTCTTGGTCAGATTCAGGATCAGTCGGGTTTTACTGGCCTCATGTGCCTCACATACTTCAAACACATGTGCTCGGGTCCACGCAGGTTCTCGAACACTGAAGGTAAATTTCACATGGAGTCAGCGTCCACAGTAGTGAAAAAGAACCAAGTCATATCATCTCAAACACGGGTGGCAGTTATGATCTTAATCATAATTACATTTCTGGGAAATACCGCAGACAACAAAGAGTTTTACTTGACCACATTGCCCCGTGGTCCATATTGTTCACGGTGTTTAAAACAGTTTTCAAACAGTGGTGAGATTTTATTCTTTCATTATCATTGAACTGTTACGTGTTTGTATTCAGGTTCAAAGACATTTTGCAACTTCAATACTTCATCAGCGTTTTTTTAAAAGGTTTTCAGATTAAGATAATGTCTTAAACAGCTCTTATTCGTGGTTTCTCAAAGTCACAAATATGTAATGCATTTAAATAAAAATACAACTTATATGAATCTATTTAGTGTGAGCAGTTTTGTGCCCATCAGATGAAGTTATTTGTTTAAATTGTACATGCATAAATCACATATATAGTGTGTAACTTAAAGGTTTGTTAAATGTCTATTCTTCATAGTTTTGCTTCAAACCTTAGTTGCAATTCCAGT
Organism: Notolabrus celidotus; assembly: GCF_009762535.1. Taxonomy (NCBI): domain Eukaryota; kingdom Metazoa; phylum Chordata; class Actinopteri; order Labriformes; family Labridae; genus Notolabrus; species Notolabrus celidotus. The sequence continues at coordinate 29,899,263 of NC_048283.1, read as the reverse complement.
ACGTCAACCCCTTTTTGTCTATGAGTCTCAGGCCACACAGAATGACAAATTACTGTCAGACCATAATGAAACGTCTTCCCCCAACAACACAGACCTTGACCAGTTGTTGTAAATGTTGTTGTTTTTCTGTATTTTGTCGTTCTTTATTTGGTTTTCTGAAGTTCTTGTAGATCACATCAGAGGATTTCCCTGGTGTGGAGCCCACATGTACTGTCTCTGCTGAGCACTCACACTCTGGTCATTAGTAAGAATGAGCTTGGGCTTTAATTGTAAAAACACCAGCCCTTGAATCCTGCTGTTTTATGGATCCTGGGTATTTTTATATGACTGGTTTTTAAACATGAAATGGATTGCTTGTGTGCGAATAATCAACACTTGTTCATTTTTAGAGCCTCCGGCCTCTTGGAGGGGAGATTCTTTCTTTTGTTGCTTACTATAACAATGTGTGGCTAAGATAAAGCAGAATCAGAGCCGTTACAGATAATTGATGTTATGTTCTTCATAAAAATCACGGCATCCTTGTGTTTGGGTTTCTGACTTTTACAAATGTATTATGCAATGACTCACACGATACATCGCTTCTGGGGCAAGAGGGAAACACCCGAACATATGTTCAGCTAGGAAAACACGGCATGTTGTTTTCAGCCACACTAATGACAGCAATGTCCAGACTTAAATATGTTTGGAGAAGAAACTGGCAGTCAGTGGAGGATTTGAGATTTAGGTAATCCCCTGATTCTTTGGGGCACACTGGAAGGTTCACATTTAGACAGATATATATTGGTAAGGTCTCCCCAATCTTGCATATACAACATTCATGTTCCCAAAGGGATGAACTACATTAACTTTGGTCAACCCTTCACTTTGTCTCAATCACCACCATCAAAACAAAGTTGTATATGTCCACTGGTATGGTTTACAAGCAGATACCTGTGAAACCAATGGCTTTTTACCAGGCTCAGCTGCACTTCATATTGAAATATAAGCATATTAACTTGCTTAAATAACATGATTAACATTGTTTATATACAATTTTAACATCAGTTTGGGTGGCAAAAAAGGGAGCAAATGTTAGTAACTTTTCATGACAAACTAATGTGCTGAACATTGTTAGCATTTTACACCCTAAATATCAGTTTGTTACCTGACACAGTAAAGAGATACTAGCGAGGCTGTAGCTTGTTTGTCTTACTCAGTGGAGGAGTAAGTCTGGATTCTGTTTGTATGAGGTGAAAGTTTTCTGGACAACTCTTCTTGGCTCAAAAAGAAGCAATTACTTTTTGAGTATCAAATTCTATGCTGAACTTTGTTATACTGTAAATTATACTTCCTTTGCAATGAGATCCTCGAATCAACTCAAAACAATGTGGAAAGAGGCAACAGTCGGGAATTATCCCTCCAAAGTGTTCCAGCGTCACATTATGTGGAGAGGCATCACTCCAGTGTCTTAATGTTTGGAACATCTGAGACGCTATTTGTTGACTGTTAAAACCACACAGTCTCAACAGTTCCTGAAATCAACAACCTCACATTAGCCACTGCTAACCCCAGCAGAACAGAGTTGGCGAACGCTGAGCTTTTCTCAAAGAGGGAAAGAGTCCTAATTTTTTCACTGCATGGAAACATGTCTGTATTAATTTTCTTCATGAAAAGGCTAATTTTCTGCTCAGTGTTGTTTGCCGGGGCCTGGGTGAGAAAGGAGGGGGTAAATTTGACTTTCACACATGTTTTAATTCAGGGCCTTTCCATTAGAACTCTTATGCTGAGGGGAAATTGTTCGCTAGAAAAATAAAGCTCCGGCCATCTGCCTTCTTTCAACTTTCTATAGCGACTTATCTGGAAGTTTCTGAAGGGCTTTTCCGCTGCCATATGTTCGGTAAAAAGTCAACAAGTATGATTTACAGTATTTGCATGACAAACTAGATTTCTTGTTCTCAGAGGCAACTTTGCAAACTTTCCATAGTGGTTTCAGTGGTGCATCTACGCTCACATAGGCTCTCTGTGAGCGGGATGCCTGACACGGGTCCCTGCAGAGCTAAATGATCGAGGACAAAAGTCGAGGGCAGACGGGCCGCCTGCTAGAAAGAAAGAGCAGAAAGGGTTTTATCAGGAAGAGAAAGAAAAGACTCCCCATGCAGATTAATAAAATAACCCCAAGGTTCTTCTATACACAGCCTGATCTGCACCCCCTCCCCTTTCAGAAATACCACACACACACACACACACACACACACACACACACACACACACACATACAGAATATCTGGGGTCTGCCTCACCTGTTGCCTGGCAACACCTGATGGGAAAAAATGCTGGTGGTGCTCCGATGATTAAAATTTCCTGGGTAGCAGTGTTTGATCCCCAGTACGCTGTCAATGTCTCTCCACAGCTTCATAAGAAAGGCAGCTCAGGGGAAGCAGGAGAGGGAAGAGAAAATATAAACTTTCTCACTCTTGTCAAAAGGTGGCTGGCTTTGCTCACAGGCTTCTCCTCTAAGTTTTTGGAGAGTAAAGACCCCCCCTGCTCACCCTCTACTGATGGGGAACTCAGTACTTTCTTTATTTTTCCTCCCCTCTGGTCATATAGTGACTTTTACAATTCTTCAGACGGTCACGTTTTTCTAAAAAGAAGGAGAAATACATCAAATGAGGTCGTCCAGAGGGTCAGACAGAAAGCGGTGGCCTTCTTTAACTGTCCTGAGCTCAGTTTATTTAAAGTGCTGCTGTCGAGGGGGAGAGGGAAGTGGAGACACCGCTTCGGAAGGAATGTGAAGTTAATGCCACGCTCATGGCCAAATTAGTCAGGCCTGCTGAGGGGATTCCTCCCGGGGTCACTTCCACAGTAAAGCAGCACACCCACCCACACACAAACACATATACTGTGGTACATCACACCCACATGAAGGGGATATTTCTGTACTTACACATGCTAATACACACACATAGAGAACAAACAAACACATACAGGAAATGTTGTGCTAACATGCAGCTCACATCCAGACAGTTCATAAAACATGTGCGTGAAAGAACAATCGTGAATGTGTGATTGCATCATCATGAGGTACTGCAGATAAAAGGACTGATTCCCTTCCCAGTACAATAAGCCCTGAGCTACAGCCAGCCACTGGGTAGTCTAGCTTACCATAAGTGTTTCAAACAGAGGGAATCAGTTAGCATGGATCCATTGAGAGTTAACCAAACCAAGGTTTGAAAAAAAACAAGTTTGATGTAAGGCTTATGTTCCAAACTACGTCTTGCCCAGTGCTCTGGTTGATCGCATCTCTGCAGGATGCTTAGCTTCTTCATGGTTTTAACAAGACAAAGACAGGACCATTTCATATAGATTAAACAAAGGAGATAATGTTTAGATAAGGTAGCTGTGCAGGTGTTTTCCATGCTTCAAGTCTCTGTTTTAAGATAAGCTACAGTTTGTCTATTGCTGTAGCTGCATGGCAAATGGATACCAATATCAGAACCCATTAGACTGATAACGTTATAGCCTCCAGGTGTGACCGCCAATTTTTGGGGGATGTCTTGGATAGACCAACGACTGTACACAAAGATTGGCGATGTGACAACTCCCTTAAAGTGAAGCCAAAACATTTGGCGCTCCCTTTACTTAAATGCTGCAGTAGAGATCACAAGGTTGGCCTCCCCATTTTTTCTGTCATTAAAGTTAGTTTTCATTGTGCCGATTTAAGTGTTCAGTTTCCGCGGGTTATGTGACGCTATAAGACTTGGTAAACATCAAGCTTTGACAGCTCTGTTGATCAGTGCAGTTCTCACCAATTCAGTGAGAACGCCTATAAGGCAAAAATATCTCTTTTTATAAATGACACAATGGGAGAGTGATTAGACTTTAATGTGGAATACAGGTCAAGCTGTAGAATCAGTGATAGTTACCCACACCATAGGTTAGGCAACTCTTCTGACCTTCCCTATACAAGACTCTGACCTGTTTTCTCTGTGTGTGTGTGTGTACAGCTGACAGCTCTCGCTCACAGTGATTATCCGTCCTTGTCCACCTTCTCAATCCCAGTAAGTATGAAATGATCCCCTCAGTCACCTCAGTTTACACATAAAATTGCAGCCATGCAAACACACACACGTTTCAGATGAGGATGCACCCCCCGCCCTGCATCACATGCACCTGTCTTGTCCTTGTTTGTACTGTAATCCCTGTGAGTCACCAATCATTTATTCTAACTTGTGAATCCTGTAGTTATGTATGTGTGCTCACATAAGTCTATTTTCATAACATCGTTCACCCTCTACCATCTGTGTCACTGTCTCTGTTTGTTTGCTTCATGCTGAGGGAATGCACAGGTTTGCTTTCAGGATATTTGCAGCTTTACGAGATGCAACCTTAGAAGAACCTGCATGTAAGGCCACAGACTGAGCCGCTATGTTTTCACAGACCACAGTGAGGCACGCGCTATTAATCGCTGCCCTCACTGAGCCCGGCCTAATTCATTAGCTGATGACAGGACAGTGGATCAACATTGTCACTGTCATCTGGGAATTTTATGAGTCATGACCGGAGAATGAACAGTTTGCAGATCACAGACATGAGCTTTGTGGTGTAGCTGTATGTTTGATACTCAGATGATGTTCAGGTTTAAAGGGGTGATTATCTTCATAAGGTTGAGATAAATGGATTAAAGCATCATAATGCATGTCATATGAATACCACTAACATGATAGCTTCTTAACCCTGTGTCTCTATACCACAGTATTTATGAGCTTGTAATGAAAAAAGCCAAGTTAATTTCTGCTAAATAAAAAATCCACAGACTCTATCTCACCCTGCAGTTTTAAATGCATGACTACTAGCAAGCCCTTCCATTTCTTGGCAACACACAAAACTAGGACCTACCAAAGATTTCTGCACCACAGTGCCCAGAGAGAACAAAAACTGTTCAGTGTAGCTTTAAAGCTGCTTCAATCAGTATTAGTGTTTAAAAGGAGATGTAAAACGTGACTGTGCTTGTAGTTTGTAGCGGTTAACCCACTTAGAAAACCATCAACCGACTCTGAAGTTTTCCTCAGCTCATTTCTGTCTCCTCAGTGATGTGGTTAAAGGCTCTTTCCTGTTTTGTTTCACCTACCTGCTCTCATCAGCATCATTTTTGCATGGAAGAAGCAGTGTTTATTACATTTAGCATCTTGTTAGTCACATTTCTGCCTGTGATTGATTATGGTGACATATTGTTTATGCATGCATCCTCATCCACTTTACAAACCCTTGATTCAGTGTATCATGTATCTCAGTGCTGCATTACGAACGCAAAATTCCTCACTCAGCTTTCTTTATGATTTGGTGGATTGGATATCATTAGCAAATTGCAGACAACTGCTCTGGTCTATTTTTATTTACATAGTGATACTGGGAAGATTTCAATCTTAAATCAGTACCCTTTCCTGTTTCAGCTTTACTGGGTACCATTCACAATTGAAAGCTTGCTGTGTACTGAATGTCTCTTGTATCTGTGTTGTTTTTTAATGTGTTTGTGATTTTGTACGGCTGTCACCTTGAAAAGGACATATTTAATATTCCTGGTGAAATAGGCCTACAAGTCAAAGTGGAGACCAAAACAGAGCTAATTATAATAAGAGCATATATTGGACCTATATTCAACACGCAGGTCAAGTTACAAAAAGAACACTAATGTTTCTCTCTTATCTGGTGGATGTGTAAATACGACACTTTTTGTTTGCAGGATTGGTATAAGAAGTTCAAGTGGTGTAAATATGTCAGATGTGTTTACAACTCTGTGTGTGTACCTGTTGTCAATTGAATTCATCTTTCCACTATTTAATATTTCCACTCAGGCACTGAGAGATAATAGCTGGAGAAAGGACTAACTCTATGTTCACTGCATTTTTTCCCAAACTTCATGTTAGCAGAGGTGAGGCTATACAATCCAATGCCCTCTTCACTCACAGCCTAAATTAGCAAAGCTAAAATAGAACAAAATGTGGTGTCATGAAAAAAAAAATTGTAGTGTGCATCCATCCCTGGTCGAAGGGTTTATGCACCTGCCCGACTTCATTTACAGGTGTCGACTGATTCTCTCACTGGACGGTCACAGGGACTGACCAAGTGACCTTAACCTTCCGCACCCCACTGCCACATACACACACATCCAAAGACACACACATTAACTCATACCCCTAGGGCATGGTGGGGCTGGTTCAGACTGGGACACAAAGACGAGCATTATTCTCTGACATCCCTTACACCAGTCTGCTGGCAAGAAGGAGAGGGAGGAGGGAGATGTCATAATTTTTCATAACATTTCATCATAGTATTTTACAATTTTTTTCGCAAACAGATGTTAATTTAACCCTGATAAGCATAACGTTAGATATTAAATTTTACATCTGGTGAGGTCTATTCGAGGCATAACAGAGCTTTTGTTCAAAGTTGTAAAGAAAAATAACTTAATACTTTAAATGAGCACAGCGGGGTCACATGTGTTACTCTAAGACATCACTTACTGTCTGGGTAAAGTTTGGATTGAGCAGTCTGCCTCGGTGGAGGTGACAGGGTTTAAAACAATGCATCAATCTGTGTTATGTCTCACTGTCCCGGTGCTGAGTTAGTGCAGGGCAAACAGGGAAGTATTCCCATAAAGAAAGAAGCCACAGTGTGTTTGCATTGCTTTCCTCAGCACAGTGACTGATGAAAGACCAGAAGCCACAGCGAGGAGAAGCGGCCGACTTGTGCATACTGTTCCCCTCTAAACATCAACACACTGGTTAGACAAATGAGGCTTCAGCCCCCCTTTTACACGGCTCTGCTCCAAACTCCAGAGGCCACAGTGCACTAAACCTGGAGCAGAGTCTCAGCGATTTACACCACTTAGCACTAAAAGTCCAAAACCCTCAGACTACATGAGACTCTGATGATGAATGATCTGAAACTATGATTAATGATGCTCAACTTGCTTTTATTTGTTTCCTAAATGCTTCTTTCGATGGATTCCAAAGTATTTAAGTATCTATTTTTCTCTTTCTATTTCCTCCAGCACAAACAACATCACATGTGGGCTCAGTATGGAAAGGTCAAGTGCCACAGTTTACCATAACTCTCTGATACCCAGGCCCGTCTGTTATGACAACGTGCCTCAAGCTTTTATGGAGCTAACTCCCTCTAGAGGTAATGAGCTGAGTCGCTGCTGCATCAGAGGCTCATGACAGCTGGGGATTTTATTCTCTCTCCACACCAAATGACACTGAAGTTCAAAGAAGAAGAAGAAAGCACAAGGAGGGAAAGTGACCATCTTAGTACCACACTTTAAATCTTCTGTTTCTTAAAAGCTATAAGGTGCATAAAGCAGTCAATGCTGGTACATTTTTATGAAGCAGATCCCTGTCTATTGTATACTTTACTTTATTCCCCAGGAAGAAATGTTGTCTTACAAAATAGTCTTGAAATAAGTCAATTTCCTTGGATAAATTCTGAAGCACAAATTTTGAAAACCCACATCAAATGTAGTCTGTTATTTGAGCCTACTTCACATTACCATGGTAGAAAAAGTATATTTAGGATAAACAGGTGAACTTTCATCTCTCTTTTTTAAAACACAAACTTTTTCTAGGAGAAATCTGAGGGAGCAAGTTGACATCTGAAAAAAAGCATCAGCTGTCATAAATACACTTCTATAACTAATTTTTATTTCATAGTCTCTGCAGAAAATCAAGATAATGACTTAATTCAATATAACGTATTAATATGTTTTCGCTTTGGGAGTTCACTTTCAAACAAATAACTAGGTGTCATTAGTCACTGTAAATGTAAAAAAAGTTTGAAAAGAGGAGCCGTGCTGTAGATGAGTCAACAAACACGTCTGTCGTTTTCCCGTGTAGTTCATTTTAACCATGTCCATTTAAAGCATCAGAGGAAGTACAGTGATGGACAGGAATCATGGAGAAGCTACAGTACACATTTCTAAACCCTGGTTGAAATAACTTCTGTATGCGCCCCTCTCTCTCCCTCTCTCTCCCTCTGTCTCTGACGCGGGGGGCTTGCCCTCTAAATAAACTTTGCAGCTCATACAGGGAGAGAGAGAGAGAGAGAGAAACAGCAGAGGGCTGAAGTCATCAGCCGGCCGGCAGGAGAGAAGTGAATGGGACCTGCACGCCAAGCAGAAAAACTGCGGAGATTGACTGTGGTTCAGTTGTCTGACTGACGCGAACAGAGAGCGCGAGGAGCAGAAGGATTGCGGCACCCTCAACTTAACTGTTTTCCTCTTTGTGTGAATACTTGTCTTCCTTCTTCGTGGTGGCTTTACTTTTTGTGCATTAGCTGATGATGAGATGAAGCTGAGTTCCTCTGCGCGCTTGGCACATTAGGGTGACCACGCACCGGGACGCACGGAGCATCTCCAGAGAGACACAGGAGGAGAGGGAGGAAGGTCAATTCGGAGTTTCTACACATGGATGTTATAAGTCAAACTTTCTGAGCGTCATTTTGGTTCTAAATACTTATTATAATCATCTTTTGGACCTGCACTTGTGATCGATTTTGCTTTTCTCCTGCGCGCACCGGATGAGAACCAAGCTTTTTGCCGTGTTTGTTTGTTACTTATTTTTGGAGGAATGTTCTTCATCACCGCACGGATAACGGATCCCTGACTCGGCCTGGCTCATATGAAGAGCCTTTCCAGGATGTTACAGTCTAAGCGGCCCAGGCATCATTGGGCCAGCGTCCACTACCATCACCACATATCACCACATAGCTGGGGGTCCTGCTGTGTGTAGGAATAATTCTCTGCCCTCCGCACTCTGCCTCAAACCGGGGCAAGAAAACGGAATCTCTTCCAATAAGTGTTTGGTGAACATTGACATTGGCAGTTGCACAGCACTACTATGCAATTAAAACTGATCTCCTTTGTTTTGATCATCTTGCACTGCATGGATTACACTGGTGGTCAGCTGCACAGCAGCTCCAGGCACCGGCAACATAAACGTGAGTGTGTGTTAAAATGCAGCGCGATGCTTCCCGGTTTGTGCACGATCCCTGTGTGTGTGTGTGTGTGTGTGTGTGTGTGTGTGTGTGTGTGTGTGTGTGTCAAAAAGCACTTAACATCCTCTTCCAGCAAAATAGGCTCCCACACGGAATCTACTTTAAATACCTGAACACTGAAAGTCAGCGAATGACCCCTCATATATATAGGCTTTCCATAGGTCACCAAACAATCCTCCATGAGCGCACAACTGAGTGCACCGTAATTTTCCACTAATATTGAATTTGTTTTTTGTTTTTTCATCTTGAAGACGATACAACACACAACGTGCAGAGAATTAATATTGATTCACATATTACTGTATAAAAAAAGTGTAGCCTATTTGTTAATTAATTACAGTATTATTTTTATATAATGTAGGCTACATGTATGAGGTCCGCTGTAAATCACAAATGTCCACAATCTCAATAACTTTCCTCTAGGAATTAGTTTGCATTTTACATTTGTATAAAGAATTTCCAGCGCAAGCCTCAGCTTATAAATCTACCTCGTTGATGCAAATGTCAGTCCATACTACATAGGGCCATGCCATCATCTTCACTCCTCTTTAAATATGTTTCTTTTGAATTTTAATTGAATGAATATATTCGTTGCCGTGTCTGTCACCTGAAGCCTGCAGTCTGCGCTCGGTCTCCTGGTTCCCGTCGCTCTCTAGCGGCCAGAGCAGCGGACTTCAGGCTCTGAGTGCGCGTGTGTGAGTGTGTGTAAATGTATTCGGGTGAGGGAGTGAGTGAGTGAGTGTGTTAATGGTGCCCACTGCCCGGATTGATCTCTGTTCAAATGCACATTCACAGCTTTGGTTCCCATGTTTGATGAAGTAGCCTCCAACTTTTATCTGTTTCTTCACACTGTCACATTCTGAAATTGATGGGGAAACTTTCTCCTGGTGTTGGCGCAGATCACAGAGAGCACAGCAAGGTTCACCTCTATGTCAGTCAGAAATAGAACTCAGCATCATATTTTAAATATATTGTTCTTTACTTCTGTTCAAAACACATCTCGACGGCTCCTTAGAAACACCAGAGGTGTTCCATTATTCAAACAGTCTCACTCTGTTGGTATTTCTTCTCCCATATATCTCCCCAGTGTCCAACATAATGTCTCATCTCATGAGCTACGACCAACCGTTTTCCATCACACTAGGAAACAACTATCAATAAAGTATATTTTTCTATTCTTCCTCTGCACACTTTATCGCTGAGGGTCTCCAGATGTGCTCTATGACCGAGACTGTTAAAGAGGAGCTGTGATAGCTGGAATATTCTATTTATCACTCGCCAGCATGGCTGAAAAAAACTGTCTGTGAGCTAAAATTATACACATTAGAGGTGATGTTTTTATCTCTGCCACCTGGGGCTGAAGCTTCTCCTGAAACTTACTCACACAGCTCAGATCTGTAGGACCAGATAGATTTGGTTTGCTGTTGACAGTTAAACTGGAACAGTTTTTAAAAAGCAGAGAGTCGAGCGTCCAGGGTTAACAGAGTGTTTATTACATTGTTTTAAAGAGGTCCTGGGGTTATTTTCGCTCTGTTCAGTGTAGTTTAAACTTGAAGAACAGAGCTTGGATGCTTTGCTGCTCTGCGAAATAACACAGATTACATAGATATGTTGTAATTTGATATGTAAAGACAAAAGAAACTATCAAAAGTCAAGTAAAAGTTCCTGTTCTGCACTGTTGTGTTTTTTTTTTTTACTTAGGTCTACACTGATGAAGGATATTCTGATGTTTTAATGTCTGTTGTAAACCCCTCTCTGCAACAAGACATACTGATTCTCTCCTTAAGTGTTTATTTCCCCCTAAACACTATTAAAGAGCCTCTCAGCTCAGTGTGAGAGAGGAGGGGGAGCAGGCGGGTCTACTGGGAGGACCTAGCACTCAGTGTCTCAAATCCTACACTGATATTCAAAGTTTAAAAACTGCTTCTTCTGTTTTCTTTGTGAAATGAATAGGATTTTCTTTAATGAGTGTAAGTTTGAGGAGAGGAGTTGAGAAGCTGAAAGTGTGTTTTAAAGACTTTTAAAAACCATTCATGGCACAGAAAACCAATACACCTGACCATGATGTAGTTATGAGATCACATTATACTGAAGCATCAGTTCACTTCTTTGGAAGATGATATTCAACTTCTGCCTACCCGGATGACTCATTAATTGACAAGTGCTTCGAAGAATCCAAACTTCCGCCGAGGATGCAGATATCTCACACTTGCAGAGATATGAGGGAGGATGGAGGGATTAGATGGTGATGGGGTGAATGAGTGCAGACTTCAGAGGGAACAAAAGGGGTAAGAGCGAGCTGGGAGTCAATGACCGTCGTGTCAATGGGCCAGAATTACCAGGCAGAGACTGAACCCGAGCTCTGTGCTTCCTGTCTGTGATGATGCATCCAGAAGTTAAGCATGTGGGTGATAACAGTGGAAATGGTACAGTATATTTCATATAGTTCGTTTGGTGAGAGCAGGTTCATTTAGGCCCTGATTTCAAGCTAAACATAGGGAACACATCATCCTTTTACTTCTGAACTGATCTCTGTGAATCCTCTGCGTTTGTGTATGTGCAGGCATGAATGTGTTTATTCATATGTGACTGTTGGTATGTTATGCAAGACACCGCCGTCCAACTGAGGTTTCATCGGTGCAAGTGCGAGGGCAAGGCCAAATTCCTGCGCTTTCAGACTTCTGTGAATCAGGGCGGCTTGGCAGGAACACATGTGGGCAAATGGACAGCAGTTGTAAAGATTGTCGAGATATTTCAAACAAAGTATCTGTGATCTATGTTAAACTGGCAGCTAAACCCAGAACTGAGAGGAGGAGGAGAGAGAAGGCCGGCAGAGATGGCTGGTATTGGATGCCAGCACTGGAGAGGAAAACATGTTCCTTTAGTGCGTACAGGTTTTACCTTTGACTTGTCCACTATGTGTGACTACTGCAACACTCTCATATAATGACTTTGGGAGTGAAGCACAATGCAGCATGCTAACTCTTCTCACGGCTGTTGTTGGTACATTGACTTCATGTCACAGGTGTCCCTCCTGATACAGGTCATGTCTGATTTGATTCTGTCATATCAAAAAGTCCTGCAGAAATGTGTGGAGTTATATGAATATGAAAGACTACCCCTGTTCCTGTCCGTATTTTTACCAACTATCTTTGTCTACTAAGCTCAAACAAGGTACAGCAAAGGATGCTGAAAAGCTTTGACCGGAAACTGAAAGAAAGAGCTCAACTTGAATTTATTTCTCCTCTTTAACGTTGTTGGTTTGTAAAGACTTTAAGGGCTAAGTCTCTGAAAGCGTCCGTGACCAGGTTGTCGACATTACATTAAAATGATTAAAGCCTTAAACACAGCTTCATCCATGGCAGACAGTCTAATGAACAATTGCACAAAAAAGGGAATACAAAAATTAACTATGAAATAAGTTAAAAGCTTAACACTACTTAGCCTATTCATGTCCACAGAGGGGACTATAAACAGTACTAATAATTGTCATAATCACTGTGCTGTGGGCGAAAGTGATTTGTCCTTTATGATAGGGTATAGTTAAGTACTTTTGCATGTAAAATAGTAACCTTTTATCAAGTCTCAAGAATAGAAAGGACTGTTCCCTCATCTCTATATGGTTGTTTGCACCTATGATGTTCTTCGTGTCCAGTGTCACCTATTTTTCTTGTCTTTTTAATTTTTTTTACTGAATCTAGTCATGCAACATACACTTTCATATTTAACACTAGAAGTGTGATGAGTAAGATGTAACGTGCATTAATATCATAATGCTCTCTGTTGTTCTTCCATTATCCATAAAAACGCCCACCAAAAGTCCCTCAAATGCATCAAGTGTTTATGCTGGTACTGCAGAGACAAGCATATACCATGTAGAACATGGACTCTGAGCTGCTCTGTTTTGAATATATACACTGTTAAAATCTCCATAATGTGGACAAGACTACTTAAATGACATTATTAGCCGTATCCTGTTTTGTACATGGCACCATAGCAGAAACATGTGACACAATTCACAAGAAATGGAATACAGGTTGTTCTCTTAACAAATGATATTCACAACATATGGTAAACATTCTTTCATCTGTTGAAGGTTTGAAGGTTTTAATTGTAAAAGAAAGTGGAACTCTATTTGAGAGGCGCAGAGCTGCAATTTTTTCAATCACTTCCAGAGTACCCTTCTCTTTGTTCCCTGGTGATTTTAGGTGGAGAGATACAATTTTGAGCACATTGTTGAAGCAATGAATGATGAAAAGAGATCAATAGAAGGGGAGGAAAAGATAGAGAAAGGTGAATTCATACCATACAGTGTCTTAACCTTGGGGACTGAGAATGAACCCTTACAACAACATTTTGGAACCTGGCTGATAAAAAATGAGGACACTACATATGTCTGTAATTTAAGAAATGTTTTCATGCTGAATTTAACTTGAGATTGTTTGAGGGTTTACTCTGTCCAATTTTGGCACTAACAGAAAAGTGAACTCCAGCTTTAATCTTTAGATAAGCAGAGACTGGTATCTACTAACACCCATAAAGTGAACTGTAGCTTGTTAAATGTTGCTAACATAAATTCCTCTATCACAGGATCGCGGGAATGCCCGAAAAGTAATCCATAGTTTGAGTTTTCCTGAATCACGTGAAATAAATACTTCAACACCCCCCTCCTCGTGTCCACAGAGATCTCTGGTGTGAGCTCGGGGTGCCAGCAGGGTGGCTGTCTGACCTGCTCTGACTACAATGGCTGCCTGTCCTGCAAGCCGCGCTTCTTCATGCACTTGGAGAGGATTGGGATGAAGCAGATCGGGGTGTGCATGACTTCCTGCCCTCCAGGCTTTTACGGCACACGCTCCCCAGAGAGAAACACCTGCACAAGTAAGCAGTGATAAGTCTGTCGATGTTGTTTCAGTAGCTGGACTTGACCTCTGTGTTGTAAATCCTTACTCATAGCAAACACACAGAAAACTCTCTCAGAGTTGTCTTGAGTTTATTGTAGCCTTTCAATGTGTTTTACTTTCACATAACAAGCACAAGCACATCGAGGCGAGTTGGCTCAGAGACATTGTATAAATATATGTCCTCTCTTGTATACTACTTGTAAATGTTACACATGCAACAGCTGAAGTCTCACTCATGAAAAAGGACATTCTGTATGCACAGATCTCATCATAAAACAACCAGAAGACCCGCTCAGTGTGTCTCCTTTTGGTGACGCTGAATTAAACTCTCAGTTACTTTAGCTAAAATAATCAGAAGGCAAACTTTAAGACATAAATCTGACTGCAGTGACCCATAGTCCTTACTGCAACACACACACACACACACTTACACTGACACCCTGTATATTAACATACAGGACACACACTTGACAACTTGTGCTGTTAAATAAACTCTTGTTGTGTGTCTGTGTGTGTCTGTGTGTGTCAGAGTGCAGGTCGGAGTGCGACTCCTGCTTCAACAAAAACTTCTGCACACGCTGCCGAGACGGATTTTACCTTCACCTGGGCAAGTGCCAGGAGCACTGTCCTGAGGGGCTGGTCCAGAGCAACACACAGAGGGAGTGTGTCCCCAGTGAGTGTTTACAACTTATATTTATCACACACAGGGACCAAACACAGGGTTTGCCCTTTATTTATCTCTGCTCACCTTGTATTTATCCCTCATTAGCCAGGTGGCGATCACCAAATAAACCTGACTTTGGAATGAAGCCTGAAATGTGTTTATGTGTTACACTTGGCCTCTATGTTCAGGGATTTACTGATGTGCGTTTGACTTCACAGAGTGTCCTGCAGAGTGTGAGTCGTGTGTGAATGGTGAAACATGCACGCGGTGCCGGCCAGGCCTGTACCAGCTCGGCGGGAGGTGCCACCATGTCTGTCCTGAGGACTTCGAGCCCAATGACAAGCTCATGGAGTGCACGGCACAAGGTCAGTGCACAGTGTGAGAAAGTGCTGTTAGTGAGGGCCCATGCAATGTTTCTGATGTGGACTGCTTTCAAATAAGCCTGGACAAAACAGGGAAACTTCATCTTCCAGTTTAAAACACATCCTCATAAAATCTCTTCTCTCTCCTGTCAGTGCACTGCGAGGTGGGTGAGTGGAGTGAGTGGAGCCCCTGCTCTCGGTCCGGTAGAACCTGTGGGTTCAAACGGGGCCAAGAGACACGCACACGTCTGGTCCTCCAGTACCCAACATCCTTTGGGAACCAATGCCCTGATATCTCAGAGATCAGAGAGTGTGTGGTGAAGAGGAGGAAGTGTCCAGGTAAAGAAAACAACACTGTGGCAAAAGTGAAATGTGTTACTGCTCCAGTGAGGGTCAAATATTGACCCCGACTCATGTGATCCCTTCATTTCAACTTTAAAGTCTTACTATGTAATTTCTGTCATTTGTAAAAACGTGGAGTACAGGATTTGTTTTTCAATCCAAATTTTAAAAAGTAACGTAGTGTTGAGATACTTTGTGATATTTACTTTGAATTAGTATCATAGATATTCACACGCTGATTGACTGAGCATCATCTGTTCGTGGCTGTGAACTGAAGATGTTGACTGTTGATTGCTGTTTGTTTGGAAAGTTATTACAGGCAGATGATGTTTTTCGGCCAGTGGATTTCCATTTCATTATAATATTGCACTGGCTGACACTATGTAGCTATCATTAAGCACTTCATCCATAGCTCAGAGAACAGATAGGTGCATCTAAGCTAATGCTGCATGTATGAACTACCGGCTATCAATATGTCTAGCAAAGCATTTTTTAATTCCCTGATCATCGATAATTAATAACATGAACGATTCTGTGAAGTCAGGCTTCTGCTTTATCTTCTGATTTGTCTCAAACATACAGTCCACGCTAATTGTGTGCCCCTCTTGTGTGCCAAACCAAGGAGATGCAAAAGAAAGCTTGATCTGCCACGAGAGCTTGAGAAACACTCTCAGCAGTATAATGAGATGTTTTTCAAAAAGGGTTTTTTGATTGTTTTGCATGTTTTTTATCGCTCAGATGCTTAATGGGACACTCAGCTTCGATATCATTTATGCAAGGCCATTTTTGAAAGGCTTAAACGACCAAAAACAACATTTCTGAAGTGTGCACATTCCTTAAATGGTCTGTTGTTGTTGCTGTTGACCCATCACTGCCAACATTGTATCTGTGACACATGGCACAATTTCTGCTCTATGAATTCCAGACCCTGCTGCTACAGCTTGTACAATCAGAGCGGCTCGTTCTTCCGCTCAGGACTCCGGCTGTTTACTCAGAGGATTGTCATTGTGGTTGGAGGGAGGACAGTGGGGGTAACACACATGTGAAATGTTGCAATGGGTCTGTTGTGTGTTTTCCCACGAGACCTCTTTGGACTTTTAAACAGTAAAACCGCTTTCTCTGCTCCTAGTAAACAAGGAATAGCGTGATCATTACTAATGAAGGGAGGGAAAACTACTTTCAGACGGGCTCGTCTCTGCTCAAACCCCGGTGCTGTGGTGTATTTACGATTGGTTTTTGTTATGTGTGTACTGCGTGTGTGTGGTTACTGAGCGGGTTGGTGGCTACGGATGGTTGTTTTTTAGCCTGGACTCTGTAGTGTTAAATGACAGATCGCAGACAGGGTAGGAGGCTGAGATCCAGTCCCCTGGGGCCTCACACTTACAGAACAAACACAGTGTGTGTATGTGTATGTGTATATGTGTGTGTGTGATGCAGCAGAAAAGCAGTTGACTCTGGAGCAGAAACAGCTAGCTCAACATCAACATCCTCCCCATGGGAGGCACGCGGCGACCAGGGGATCAGTATTGGTTTATCCCCACAGCTGCCAATACACATACACACAGACACACAAGGGCACACATGCATACACACAACCAAACACACACAAATGCAAACCAAGACATGCAAACACAAATCAAGATACAAATATACTTTATCCATCTCAAATAAGTCAGACATATGCACCAATTCACACTTGCATGCTCACTTGGGCACACCAAACACACACACACACACAAACACACACACACACACACACACACACACACACAGAGATACTCACACATACCATCTCTGTGTCACTAAAATAACTACACAGCTCTTGCTCTTGGTGGTAATTTGTGAAGAGAGTCAACTGGGTCGGCGTGATTTGTAAGGCAGACTGTGAAATGTGCCCTCTGTGAGACCCCTCTATCCCTCACTTGCTCGCTCGCTCACTTTCTATCTGTATCTCTCTACTGATCCATTCCCAGCTTTATCCTCTCTACACACACACATACATACACACACTCCCTACCACACCAAAGAAAACATAGACCCCCATTTAAGCTCCCTGTTGGCGCTCCCAGTCAGCCGGGTCGGGGCCGAGACTTTAGTGTGGAGGTGACGGCTCTGTTGATCTAGCCTGAGCCTGGTGAAGGGCAGCGGGTAGAGGAGAGGGGAAAGAAAGAAAGAAAGAAAGAAAGAAAGAAAGAAAGAAAGAAAGAAAGAAAGAAAGAAAGAAAGAAAGAAAGAAAGAAAGAAAGAATAGAAAACACTTTGTATTGCCCCTCTTGTGATTACCAAGTTGCCCCAGCGCCAAGAGCATCTGCGGTGAATGAGAGCTAATTATCTGCTTCGGCGCGTCCTCTTCTTGCTGTTTACGTTCTGCACACGCTAGGGGGTCAGTGGTCCGACCTCAGAGAGCCCTCGGTAATCCTCCAGCAGCCCTCAGACACTGATACATCCTCCTCCTCCTCCTCCTCCTCCTTTTCCTTTCCTCCTCTTCTTCTTTCCAGTTGCTCTTTCGTCCCCCTCCGTCCTGCCCCTCTTCTTCCTGTTCTTTTGTCTTGCTACATCATTTTACTCTTCCAGAAGGCTAAGGATTCGCTAATTTCACTCTCTTACACCAACCTGTTTCTTCTATTGGTTAATGTTTGATCTTTTATTGCCCTAAACTTTGTTGAATGAAAGATAACTTTATGTATATAGCATTAGCCAGGAGTTAATAAGCCCAGCTCAGCTCGGCTTAGCGTACAAACCCAAAACAGTTTTTCTGTCCACAATTTAAAAAAAAAATCCACTGACAAGAATTTCAAAGCTCATTACTTATCACATATCAAGTTGAGGTACAGAAAAAGTAATGCTGTTGCTCATTGGGAGTTACTTCCTGTAGCATGAGGCAAACTCTCATAACGTTAAACAAAGCCAGGCTAGCTTGTCTCCACAGCTCACAGTCTTTGCAGTGAGCTACATAAATCCACACCTGGCTTCAGTTTCATATCATCTACACAGATATGAAGCTGTATAAATTTGTCTTAACTACGAGAAAAATATCTCCGAATCAATGTCTGGTTGTAGACTTATTAGGACTGTCGCTGCAGCCGCACAATGTCGAAATGGCCATGATTAACCTCTGAACAATGTTTTAAATTACTCGTAAGAATCATTGCAAAAGTATAGAAAAGATGCTGACATATTCAAATTTAGATTCAGAAAAACTTGGCTCTGTTCCTGTGTTATCATCAGCAAGAGATTGTGAATGTTTACACACACATCCTCATCCGCTGCAGTCTCTCTTCAGTTAATCCTGGCTAATTTGTCCTTCGACAGACCTGAGGTTCACCTCTCTATCTCTGTAACAGGATAGATCGTGTGCCCTCTGCAAACCTTAGCCCCCCTTTAACTCCCACACACACCCACACACCCACACACGCACATGCACGCACACACACACACACACACACACACACACACACACACACACACACACACACACACACACACACACACACGCACACAGACATACACATACACTGGCTACACAACTCACACACTCACATAGAGAAACATACAGTTCAACAAGCTAGCATCAACAAGTCAGTGAGGCAGTGAGGGGGAATTGATACACGCACACATTCACTCACACTTACACAGCCCAGCCCCCCCCACCCATGACATCCTGGCGGACATGCGGCAGGCATTCCACTTGTGGGACAGCCCATAGCCTTTAATCCTAGCCTGGCTCCCGCCAAAAGCTCCCCGGACGACAGAACGCCTGCCACGGAGGATGTGCCACCATAAAATACACAATGCTCCTCCAACCACACACACATATACACACATACCCACAGAGGACCCCTTACCCTCAGTGCCCCTTCGCCCTCCGTTTCATCTGTCTGTTTCTCTCTTTTTGATACTTACTTCATTCAACACTCTCTTGTCATGTATCTCTTTTACTGCTCTCTTTCTCTTTCCTTAGTATGCTTTCAATGCATTTGGCAGCACACAAACACACACACACACACACACACACACACACACACACACACACACACACACACACACATACACACACATACACACACACACACACACATACACACACACACCCACACACACACACACACACACACACACACAGAGACATGCATACATGCACAGTGCTCATCTCCCAATGTGTTAAGCCTCTCTCTGTGCTCTCGCTGAAGTACACTGACTCCTGTCCTTCATGATACACTGCAATGAATCTCTAGAAGTTACATTAAAGCCACAGACATTTCAGCTGCTGTGTTTACAGAGATTACAGAGGAGTGACACGGCATGGAGAGGGTAACACATTTTGGCCATATTTTACCCCATTAACAAGCCATTCTGTTAAATGTTCATCTGTTGTTCTTGTGACAAATATCAACTCTTTCCTGAATGTGGGAATAGCTTTCAGTGGAACCTAAGAAAAGTAGAGGTGTGAAAAAATATTGATACAGCAATATATCACGATACTTTGACCTCCAATATGATAGCAATATTTCAACTCTTAATATTGATATTTTTGTTATATTAAAAAATTACATTTTAGCCGAGTTGGAACTAAAATACAACTTCAGTATTTCAAAAACAATAAAGTGGAAAAGTTGTTTTCAATCAAATAGTTTTGACTTAATTTTTCCAATCAATTTTGAGTAATATTGTGTGATTTACATATACACCATCCCTATTTTTTTCTTAGTTTACTGTGTAGAATTTCGCAATATAACACAATATTGTGATATCATGATATCGTGATATATCGTGATACTATCGTATCGTGACCCAAGTATCGTGATGCGTATCGTATCGTGAGGTTCTTGACAATACTCACCCCTAAAAGTGGATGATTAGCTTTGAATAAAAACAAGGTTTATCATGATTAGAAATAAATGTCAATATACACAGAGTATGGGTTGTGGTACTTTATTACTGGTCCAAGCTTTCACCGTTGTTAGTTTCCTTGAGTTTGAAGTTTTCTCCTTTGTGAGCTGTTGTTGGACAAAAATAGACCTTGCTCAACGGCTTCATAACACATAAATATTTCAGTTGGGTCAAGGTTGTGGCAGTTAGATGAAGTGAAAAGGCTTTAACAATGGTGTAGATATAATTTTTATTATATGGCAAGGACAAGACCTAGACAGCCAGCGGCAGCTACTTGTTCTTAAATGTTTGATAACTTTTGAAAAGCTAATCCTATCAACAAGCTTTAAAAACTCAGTTACAGCGGACATTCTCAGCTTTCCTTTGATACCACATTTGTCTCATTCAGCATATTCAAAATAAATTCAGAAGAGTCTGGTACCCCCAAAGATGGTCTAGGTCTTTAAGGGTTAATGAAAGACTTGTTGATAAATGTCATTTGTGAAGGCAGCATTTTGTGGACTTACAGGAAGTTACTTGCTGTAACTATTTCTAACTGTTGGGGACTGAACAAGGTCACCTTAGCTGATGGTGGTAAAGAGAAATCACAGCTTATCTGTGTATTGGTAGATGGTTTCTACCTGTTGTAAGTCTTTACACTTTGCTAAGCTAATCACCCCTTGGCTTTAGCTCAATAAAGAAGAGACAGGCATGAAAGTGGAGAAAGCAAATTATTCAGTTCGTCCCAAGATGTCAAAACATAACTCCAAGTTTCCCAGAGGCGTCAGTACAAGCTCAGCATAGAATGCCTCTGGACTACAACCATCACAAGCAAATACTTTTGTGCTGTAGCGGTAAGCTGCTAAGCTAGGTAGCTAGTACAATTTATTTGGCTTGTAGTTCAACATAATGCACATAAATTTTGTATTCAACATTTTTTATCTGTACAGAGCATGAACTACTGTCCAGTTCATCTAATTCATATGTAATAGTATAGTACCATGGTATCCTATGTAAGAAATGTACTGTATATCTTTAAAACGTGTTGTATTCTAATGACAGGGACTCCACACATACATGCATATAAATATACTGCATATACATATGTCTACATCACACCTAAAAAATCTATTCTAGTACCTGTTATAGCTGTAAATCATACAATATAGATTATTTTGAATAAATTGGAATGAAAGGCATGGAACCCTCAAATCACTGGCAGAAAACATTCCCAGCTCTTATTATTGTTGAAATATGTATTTTTGGCAGTATAAGACTGTGGCATCCTCAGAACATAGTGTTATAATTTGATGTCCTGTGCCCAAAGCCAACCACTCATTATAGCCAGACTCCTGATGACATTATTCATTAAAACTTGGCTTTCTGGATTGTACTCAGTGTCTGTTGTAAATGATCCAAAACCTCTAAAGGTGTCTCATTTGTGGACCATTACACACATGTCTGCACACAGTTTACAGAAAGCCCATCAGACACTGTTCTAGCTAACCAAACGCAGGTTGGTTTGATAAACACGATCCTAATCATCTCAACACGGGCATGGATTAGGTTTCTCCTCTGGCCTGACAAAAGCATGGGGGCTACAGTATGACTAATCCACTGAACTTGTAAATAGTTGTAAATGGTGTCAGGGCAGAGAAAACAATGAGAGCGAAGGGGACTTCCTGTGTTTATAGAGGACAGGGGGCAGACTCCAGTGAGTCAGTGCACCAGATTACTCCATCTGTCAGTTCCATCCATCCATGCATGAGACATCCACTTATTTTTGATTTGGATTCTTTTGTACTTTTTATTGTCTCACAAGCAAACTTTGATGAAACTGTAATCTCTACATTGTATTTCTGCACATCATAATGTACGCACTTTATGTCCTTTTGTTCTATTGTAATTTGTTTAAGAAGTTTAAAAACAGCGGGGAGGTTCAGGTTGTTCTCACTAGACCACCATGTGTTAGTCAGACATGGTTTCTGATCAGCAATAGTCTTGGATTGATTAATTAATAGATTAAGAGTAGCAGATTGACTGTACATGAAGTGGTCAGGAGGGAGACAGAGAGAGATCTCTTGTTCTCGCTCTCCCTGTGTCTATGCCTACAGCCGACTTCAGCAGTTTCACAATCCCCAACTGGCCCACCGACCAGCCGAGCAGGCCGTGCTGCTCCGTTCCACTCACACATGAACAGCAGCAGTACAACAACAGGAAAGGGCCTCCTCTGCTTTCACTTGCAGGTCCTGTCTCCGACCTCCCTGGGGGTGGATCTTGTTATTATCATTAATAACCGAGGCTTGAGCAGAGATAAACCTTAAGCATTCCATAACTCTCCGTTTTGTTTATGAGATGGTGTTGCAAGCAGAGATAAATTTGGGGCTTATTTTAAGGGTTTTCAATTTTAGACCGAGACCTGCTCATCACATGGAGAGGGCCGCTGTCTGTGATTAAAGACTGACATCTAGTGGTGAATGTAGAGCATTGCGACTCTGCATTATTTGTAGTGTCCTTGTTGAGCCGCATTTTGTAATAACGGTGCATTTTGTAATAAACGTCCAAAATGTAATAACTTTTTCATTTCATTTTGTAATAAGCCGCATTTTGTAATAAACTGCCGCATTTTGTAATAAACTGCCCCAACGCATTTTGTAATAAATTTTGCCGCATTATGTAATAAGTTATTACATTTTGAGAAGATTATTACAAAATGCGGCAGTTTATTACAAAATGAAATGAAAAAGTTTTTACATTTTGGACGTTTATTACAAAATGCACCGTTATTACAAAATGCGGCTCAACAGTCCTTCAACAAACCTCTCTTTTTACCTGAAAACTATTGTTTTTATATGACAATATTATTTGCATTCAGGCTATTACATAGATTAGTTAAGGTCATGATTTTTGTAAATCACAGATATTCCTTCAGCTTTTGTTTGAAAACTAAGCAGGAAAATCAAAGGAAAATTTTGTTAAGAATATTAAAAGAAGTTTTAAGATTTCCTGAAGTTTCTTTAAATGATTAAAAACATTTATGAAAAAAAAGATGTCTTCATAAACAATTTTCATCATACATTCCATCCTACGTTTTTGAGACTTTAAGATGCAAATGCATAAATGAAATTTGACATGCAGAGCTTCATTATGGGCATTTTCTGTGGCTGTATACCATTTACATGTTTATGCTGCAAGGAGAGATGCTGTTTGTGTTTAATGTCCCATTTCTTAATACTTTGCATTAGTTAGTATTGATTTTATTTAAAGTATGAAAGGAACTTATTCATATTGTTGTCTACTTAGTATTAATATTATTAACATTTCAATTTCTTATCTTCCAGGAGGACGGAGGAAGAATGAGCGTAGAGAGCGGAGGAATCGCAACAACCGCAAGGATAAAGAGAATCCAGAGGGGCGAAGAGAGAGGAAGAGAGAGAGGGAGCGAGAGAGGGAGAGAGACACAGTTGAACGTGAAGACTCTGATAACAGAAACAAAACAGAGCACCGGCATCGAAGAGGCCACAACACAGACCCCGTCTCTCCTGATGAAGGCCTCGTGCAGTAGTGCTCTGGACAGACAAGTTTGCTCCTCATCATCCTCCTTCTGTTATCACCCAATCCTTTTCTCTCCAAAGATCCCTCACCCTCTGGTCACTCCCCCTCTTTGACCCCTCTCTGCAGGGGTGTTGCTGCTACCTGTATGATTTGAATCTAATGTTTATGCACAAGCAGGATGGGGCACATTCAGCTACAAGGCTCGGGCCACAATGGACTTTTTTATCTTCCTATAGCCTCTGCTCCTTCACTTTCACCACTGAGAGAGTGTCTCTGCTGAAGAGTGCAGGAGACGCTGCTGAGACTGCTGATAGGACTGAAGAACAAAATGAGAAACTGAGTGGAGGACTGACAGACAGATGGACAGAGACTTCACACTATGTGCTTGTTGATATGGTTATTTAATGGGGCCCTGACACAGCATCGCGCATCTTGGTTTTTGAATGTAGATTTTGCAACATAATATAGAACAATTGTTTATTATTGTTGTTCCTGTTCTTTAGATCTCCTTACTTTATTTTATTTGGTGCAGACTTTGTAAAAAAAAATAAAGAGAGTTTGCCATTTCCATCTTGTGACATCATCACAGTTACTGCAAATGACAGATGTGGGAAACCCGGCATGCTGAGTCAAAGCATTGACTGAAACCACAAACGTATTCTGTATGTCTTGGACAAATATGTGATAAATCTAATTTACCATTGGTTTTTCTTTTTGTGTAAATGAAATCTGTGCTCTCAGTAAAGCTCCTTTGAACAGGAACCAAAAGCACCTGTATGTCAAATAAAACTATAATGGGTTTGTACCTGTGTGTTATCTGTGTCTGACTGCCATCTTGTGAAATCAATTTCAACATGCACTTGATTACCACGTTAGAGGAAATGGAAAGTAAAACTCAGCAGTGTGCAGCTTTTAGTTGTTCATAAGAAGTTGTGGTCTCAGGAGTCAAACTGTAGTGCTAGTTAGAGGTTAAATAATGTAACACCAGAACATTTGTGGAGGATACTGATACACTTCTCTTAGTGCCTTCAAAGTCACTGAATGGGCCATGTTCCAATATCCAGACCTTCATAGTATTCAGTGTCAGAAAAGATTTAGCATGTCCACACACATGTAGGTCAAATGCAGTACCCAAGAATACCAGAATGACCTTCTACTGCTCCCAGTTTAAGGCTGCAGCATGTGACCCTGCATGCTTTTTCTGACAATTGTGACTGACGGTCCTTGCTCAGCTGAAACTACAGAGAAAAGAAAAGATTCAAAATCCATTCAGGGTCTGCTTTCAGTAAGGAGTGAAAGCTGTTTGAATTTAAAATGTCAAATAGTCTCTTGATTAAGTAAGAGAGCAAAGACAGACGCAATGCATGCCAAGACGGATTTATGAACATGAGGGTCAAAGTTCAAGGTACCATTTTATGACACTCTAAGTCCCTGTTGTGTGTGTACTACATGCAAATTATATAACCTTTAAGGGCAGCCAAATTCTGCACAATAAAATAATTGTTTGTGATAAGCAGTGCAGGTATAAAGAAATAGCAAAAATAATCGCTGACCTCAGCTCCACCACAATGATGTACTTTAGTAGTTCCTGAATATTATTTAACTCTAGCTTCACATCGAGTTATTTATACACTTCATTTTAGTGTGAAGTTAATTTGAATCACTGCACACAGCTGATCCCTCATCTCAAAATGTAATAGCTCTCATTAACTTTTCTTTTACTTCTTGTCCGAAGCCAATGTAACAGGAGAAATATCACTTTAATATGGTCTAACCATGACCTTCCTTTTTTGATGTTTGAGGTCCTTGACATTTTGTTTGGGTTCAGAAGTACACCATTAAGCCAGATTACTTATGAATGATAAAAACAAGGAATAAAGAATCATTTTTTAAAGCTAAGCTGTTTATTGTAGGAGTGAGAGTGTTGTTCACCAGTAACATCTATATGCATCAACAGGCATGATGACAGTATTTCCTCCTCTTTCATTCAGCAGAGAAATCCCCTCTTATACAGACTGTACATGAAAATATATGAAACTTTCTTTAGAGTTGACATTCGCAAAAAATAGATAAGTCACAGTACATTTTATGTACACAAATCATAGGTTCAAAATAAAGCCATGTTTGAAAAGCCAAGGGGAATGATAGGAGAGGGGACTGTGGTAAAAACCAGGTGTTTGGATCAGGATGGCCCTACTGATATGACAAAAACAAAAGAGGAAACACTGTGACAGATCTTTAGATTTACCCGGATGCCTTTAACGTTAAGACAAGACGAAATTATCAGTTGCTGCTTGGTTTGAACTATTTAAATGCCCCTGTTCACTTCATATTAGCCACAAACTCCTCGCCCTTCTTGATGGAGGACTTCAGCTCATCCATGGCTTCAGCCACCAGCTTCTCCTCGAAGGCGGACAGCTTGCCCAGCCCAAGGTTCTTCTCAATGCCGGTCTTGCCCAGGAGCAGAGGTGTGGAGAAGTATTTGCATTCTGTCTCCTCTGACCTGACATAGGCGCACTCCACCACACCCTCCTTTCCATTCATGGCGTCGAGGACTGAGAAGGTGAAGCGGGCACCTGCATAAGCCATGGAGAGGGTAGCAGATCCAGCTCCAGCTTTGGCCTTAACCACCTCAGTGCCAGCATCCTGGATCCTAGCGGTCAGAGCGCTCAGCTGGTCAGCAGGGAACTCTACCTTTGGTGTGCACTGGGAGATGAGGGGAATGATGGTCTTACCAGCGTGACCTCCAATGACGGGGACATTGACACGAGCTGGGTCAAGGCCTTTAAGCTCTGCCACGAAGGTGTTTGCTCTGACAATGTCCAGGGATGTGACACCAAACACTTTGTTGGGGTTGTAGACTCCATGTTTCTTCATGACCTCTGATGTAATGGGGATGGTGGAGTTGACAGGGTTAGCGATGATGCAGATCATGGCCTCTGGGCAGTTTCGGGCGCAGGCATCGGCCAAGATAGCTACGATGGTGGCGTTGGTGTTGAAGAGGTCATCACGGGTCATGCCAGGTTTTCTGGGCACACCGGCAGGGATGACCACGACGTCGCAGCCCTTCAGGGCAGCATCCAGCTGGTCTGCGCCCATGTGGCCGGTCACCTGGGCTCTGGTCTCAATGTGGCTGAGGTCCGCAGCCACCCCAGGTGTGTGAGCGATATCATACAAGGAGAGTTGGCTCACCAGGGGGCTGTTCTTGAGGAGCAGAGACAGCGGCTGGCCTATGCCGCCGGACGCTCCTAGCACCGCCACCTTGGCGTTGTTCTGCGTGGAGGTGGACAGGCTCCGAGCCAGGCTGACGGAAGGTCTCACAGCACGGGAGAACATGTTGTTTCTGTTGGTTCTGTTCTTACTTTAGGTAAAACAAAAATACTTGAAGAGCCCCTCTCCTCTGTGACACCAACGTCCTCTAGCCACGAGCGAACAGGAAGACTCCTGAGCTGACATGCGTAGAAAAGAGATGTGATGTTCGCGAACGAGTCGGTCTTTTCAACGAGTCGGTCTTTTAAACGGCTCTTTTAAGTGAACGGTGAGAACCGATTCGCAGTTGCGAGCCCTTCATTTGGGAGCCATTTTTACAGATTGCCCATGCTGCCTTCACATGTCACCTGCGTGCCCCATGAGTCTTTTGTTCACACTTATTCTCTACACTTTGTTATTGTTTACATTGTTTTGATGTGGATTCTGGTCAAGGAGCTGAGCTCCGAGTAGTTCAGGTGTAGAAACACCAGGTAGGGTAGAACAATTTTGCATATACATTTTTATAATGTCCTTTATTCTAGTTGTATTTATATTTTTTTATATGCATATATATTTATTCTTTTTTTCTGTATTGTTAAAATGTTCTTGTGTAGAACATTTTACAGTAAAGTTGTTTTGCATGGAAGTTATCTGTAGCGGCATAGTTTTTATAGTGCCACAAAGTTTTTT
The DNA here is from genome assembly GCF_009762535.1 of Notolabrus celidotus. NCBI lineage: Eukaryota > Metazoa > Chordata > Actinopteri > Labriformes > Labridae > Notolabrus > Notolabrus celidotus. Next base: position 29,871,601 of record NC_048283.1, on the reverse strand, counting down.
AGGTGAGGGGAAATTCAAAATAGTGATCTCACAGTGGAAGCATGGGGATATGGCAACATCTTATGGAATGTTTACAATGCCAAATGTAAGTATAACCAATATTTCAAAATAATTCCCACCAATAGAGTATATTGGTGGGATGTGCAAGTTTGAATTAATCTGATCCAAATCTTATCTTATAACTTCTACCAGTGATTGTTTCCTTAATAAAAGCGAGTTACCCCTGGTTGACTTCTAAAAAATAAAGAAATATAACAATGAGCCAAAGAGCCAGTCTTTGAACGGCTCTTTGAAAGGAACTGCCCCTCAAGACCCGGCTCCCTTCAAAGAGCCATAAATCCCATCTCTAGAAAATAGGCGTCGCGCGATATTACGTCAGTTGACGTCAGTTGACGTCAGTACGCAGCCCCGTTACGTCGTCGTCTTTCTCTCAGCTTTCTGAGGAAAACAAAGCCAGTTAACATTGGAAGTCTCTGAGCTAGTCCTTGAAATCAGCGACGTTACATGCATTGTAACTGTTCATCGGAACAACACAACTCACTCTAACTGTACGGTACGTAGAAGGTCGTTTTCATGTCTAAAGCTCTTTCCTGTTTATGTCCCCTGCTAAAACAAGCTAGCGCCGTCAGATGAACTCCGTCTATTTGCTGGAGTCAGAGCCTAGCCTCCGTTAGCTACAACAGGTCTGATTGTTATGATCGCTGTCGAAATACCTCTTTACCTCTTTATGATTATACACAGCATCACGTTTTAACAGCTGCTACCTGTATTTGTCATGTTTGTGGATGTTACAGATAGTCAGCTGTGTGTTTCCCTCTCGTACCGTTAGCTGTGTTGATCAGCTTGTCATTAGGCCAGCTGGGTTAAACTTGTAACAGTGAGCTGACACAGTTCATTGTTTGTAGTCAGTTCACAGAGCAGCCTTTGTTCTGCACACTGAAACATTCTAGTCACATTTCAGTCATAGTTTACCGAATGTACGCTTAACTAATCCCTTTAAATATCAGGATTCAGTCTCAACTTGTTTGTCACACAATGTTTTTATGTCTAATGACATTTAAATGAAACATATCTTGATTTTTTTTGTGTCCCAACTGTGTTTGCTATCATTTTCACTTCTCTTTTCTTTTTGACAGCAGTAAGTTTGAAGGTCCAACAGCTCTCCTAATGATACATCAGCATTAAAGGTGCTTCCAGTAAGTATCAAATATCATGCCTGTCACCCTTTTTGAATTGGCATATCAATCAATCAATCAATCAGACATTATTTATAAAGCGCTTTTCATACAATGACATTATAACACAAAGTGCTGTACACTAAAACAACTTAAAATAGAATAAATGAACCCTCCTGTTATGTTCGTTTCTCTAGAACAGCAATAATGTTCCTGGGTCAATTTGACCCTGGGCATATTCAATTATCCAAAAGTGTCACAACCCCAAAAAAAAACAATAAATATTTTTTTAAATCAAAATTTTAACTCCATTACTAACCATTTAAATCAAGATTTGGTCCATTGGTGTTCTTTAATTCTCACCGATCATGGTTCAATGAGGATAACTCAATAATTTTTCATTAAAATTAATGTTACAATTTTTTTATGTACATTGGAAAAGCCCTAAATATAAATACAATAGTTTTATATGACATGGATTTTTGTTTATTTTATTTTATATTTTGAACTTTTTTTTTTTATGAAGTGATGTTGATAAATTAACATGACATCTGTTCTGTAACACACTGCCCAGATTTGTATGCTGCATTTACCTGGTTTAGAAGGTATGTATTGCCTGAAATAGACTTTATAAAGGGTCAATTTGACCCGCAACATAACAGGAGGGTTAAGAAAGAGATCCCACCCCCAACCCCGTCCCAAAGCCCACCCAACAATCCTAAGGTAAAGAACACAGTATATGAACAATAGTAATAAAACGATACAAATTAAATAAATAAATAAAAAACAAATAAGAAGTTGCTGAACGAACTGAGGAAACACTCTCATGATATCTTAATGAGGAAACACTGGAGGTAAAATAAGATGTTAAAACTCAACACAGGAGATTAAACTCACCAAAATAAAATACATTTCTAAGACAAAACACTAAAATATTAAACCATTAAAAGAACATAAGATGCTCTACTTTAAAAAAAAAATTATACTTAAATAAAATTTGAACTAGATAATAAATAAATAAATAAATAAATAAATACAACTGTTATGAGACTAGAAAAGTCGGTCTTGAGTTTGCTTATAAAAATGTTGATGCTCTGTGCAGCCCTCAGACCTTCAGGTAGGGTGTTCCACAACATTTGATATTTATCCATCTGTTGAATACAGGTTCATATTTAATTATAGTTATGTCCATACCAGTTTAAAATGTCATGACATAATCTAAATAAAAATTCACTTTGATTGGACCTCAAATCATGAAATAAAATCCTCATTACTGATTTCAAATTTTCAAATGAAGAAGATATTAGTCATAGCATGCTCAGAGTAAATCACAATTTTTTGTTATTGACTCCTTTCTTCAGAACTACCTAAGGATGGCTAGTTGCGGGGAGGTCGACCATTCTGTTAATTCGCTTCCATCCAGTAAGAAAGGCGGCAACAGTGGTGGAGGAAGTGGAAACAGTGCAGAATCATCATGCTCTGGCTCCAGCAACTCATCCCCAGCCTTGTCTGTACCGGAGTGTGCCATCTGTCTGCAGAGCTGTGTCCACCCAGTCCAGCTGCCATGCCATCACGTCTTCTGTTTCCTATGTGTGAAGGGAGCATCCTGGCAAAGCAAACGCTGTGCTCTCTGCAGACAGGAGGTACCGGATGACTTCCTGGAAAGGCCTACACTTCTTTCTCCAGAGGAGCTGAAGGCCTCGGCGGGAGGTCGAGGTGGGGCAGGGAGTGATCACGCCTGGTATTATGAAGGCCGAAACGGTTGGTGGCAGTATGATGAGCGAACCAGTCGCGAGCTGGAGGACGCTTTCTCCAAGGGCAAGAAAACAGCTGAAATGCTCATCGCTGGTTTTTTGTATGTAGCTGACTTGGAGAACATGGTGCAGTATAGGCGCAATGAGCACGGGCGCAGGCGCAAGATGAAGAGGGACGTTTTGGATATCCCCAAGAAGGGAGTGGCGGGACTGCGTTTGGACACTGATGGGGTTACTGTAGCCATCGGGGCTACAGGTCGAGAGAACTCTGCTGACGGGGCTGATACCACAGTAGCAGGTGTACAACAGCAAGTTACAGGTAACCCTCCAACAGTTACAGCCCCCCCAGCCACAGCCAGACCTCCCACCTCCCTTGGTGGTCAGCCTGGCAGCAGCAGCAGCCCGACTCTGGAGGATGCTCTCTCCACGCTGCAAATCAGCCCCAGACCCTCTCCTCCTCATGAGCGGTCTGAGGCGGTGGAAGGAGAGGAAGAAGACGAGGAGGAGCAGGCGTCACCCTCCAGGTCTTCTGACCCTCAAACCTCCGTGGATGAGTCTGGCTCCGGAGACTGGAGCGACGATGAGGATGAGGAAGACGAAGAAGAAGAGGGGGGAGATGGGGAGCGTGTGGAACCCTGGGAGAACCAAACCAGGAGGCAAAGACTGAATCCAGAGGACAGAGCCCCTCCTGGCGCAGAGTCCACCTCTCCCCCCTCTTCATCCAGTAGCAGTGGGAGGTCCAGAATGCCTGATGGCCAGTGTACAGTGACTGAAGTGTGAAGTCAGCATTGACCCCATCGTCAGTAAATGGCTTGGTTCCATTTCATTAATTTATTCCTCAGTCTATGCTGCCGTTCACTCTGTCACAGATCGGATGTAGGTGGATGGCTCGCTCCAAGAATATTTTAGACATCAAATTTGGTTCCTGTTTCTGGTCCACAATGATCTGCTTGTGTCTGTACGACTTGTTTGTCAGTCTCATCCAGTAAATACACCCAGCTAGTTGGACTCATGTTGGGTTTTCATGTCCCAGCACTGAGACAGACAGGAGGTAGAGCTTGGTAAACAGACAGATGGATACAGCATGTTGTTGCGGGCCACAAAATCTCATAATTATTTATTCAGCGTATCATGTGAGGCCGCTGCTACAGACTTCTGATGGTGTTCAGCTGCTAGCGCTCTGCCTAGCTTTAAGCCATTTGGTTGTAGACATATTGGGTCTGTTCTTTTCATGTGAGAGAAAACAGGACGTACAATCTCTTCTCTATCAAGCCTCTTAGTTCCTGTGTTTGAATTTACTTTCCTCATATCCAGAATGTTTCTTGGAGCCTTGTCCGGATCTGTGACGTCTGAAAGAGAAAGCATAAATGAGGATGTTGCTTCTGGAAATGGAACGGTGTCTTTATCATGAACAGCTGCATTCTAATCATCCACACTTTAACTCTCTCAGCTAACATAGCACGCAGAAATGAGCTTGTTAGAGCTCAAGTCATCTGACTACTCTTGCAAAGAATTTAATCTTTTGATAACATGTTCCAACTCCAGCCCCCCTTTAATGATTTCCTTATTCAGATTAACAGATTAAGAAGCCTTTCCTTTAAAGTTCTGAGATTAAAATGTTAACTTTTGGAAGTGTGTCATTTTAAAGTAGACCGTGGGTTAAAGTCAGTGTCTTAAGGTTTTTTAGTAAGATGAAGAAAGGAAACAAAGAAGTACGTACTGAGTCTCACTGATGAGACGTGGGTAATCTTCAAATTTCAAGTTGTTGTGCTTAAACATTGTAAAGTAACTCTTAAGCCCGCTGTATTATCTGGCTACCTGCCTTTCTTTTAAATTCTATGGACCTGAACTTTCTGAAATTCTAAAGTGAATCCTGTTTAAATGAGTGTTCATTCTAACAGTACATGCATAAAGCATTTCTTTTATCTTGCCCAGCTTGAAATAATTGGCATTTTAATGTGAAGTATCAGTTTTTTCCTTTTGAAGCTGTCGAGGCCTCTGCAGCCTCTTGAGTATTCTTATTGTCCCAGATTAAAGTGTTCTCAATTGGTGTGTTTCTAAAGTTTTGTGACTTGTGCATGTTTGAAGAGAGAGTTATTTAAAACACTACTGGTCAACAGGATGTTGAGAATTGATATTTTTTGGGTTGAGTTTGAGTAAATGTTTTTAATTTGTCTTTGTTTCTGCGTTTGTTCTGGTTGAAAATCCTCTTCTGTGCGATGTCCGAGGCAGAATGAGACCATGCCGTCGTTGTTGGCCGTGCTGCAGAGATTTCAAGTTATGTTATTTTTATATTTCTTACATGCTTACATCATCAGCTCAGTCTTAGACTTTCCATTCTGAAGAATAAAGTTTGTGTAACAGTTCTTGCTTGGCAACCTTTTTGTTACATTGTTTGTAATTTAAAATAAATTGTGTCATTTCATCATCCTAAAAGGAGAATATATCTGAAGTCCTGTCTCTGATTTTTGGATATTTTTAAGCTTCTGATGTCTCTATGTGATTGGGTGTTCTTCTTTAAAACATGGATCTTCAGTGGGTCAGTGGTTTGTAAGACTACACTTTTTTTCCCCCCACACTGTCACCTAAGAAACCACAGTCATCTTAATGATTCATGGACGTATGTATTTAATACCTTTTCATTATAATACTTAGTGCCAAATCCCAGCGGAAGCTATGACTACACAACTAGAATATGTGCAACAAGAAAAATACTTAGTCATGATTCATGTCCACCAGATGAGCCTCTTGCTCCTCTGTGACTACACGCCCTGTTAACAAGGGTATTGTGCTGTTTATCCTAATGAGGTGGACTCTTGACTCTCCCTCTCTCACCTTGTAGGTATTTGATATTCTGAGCACAGCAGCCATCAGCGCTCCAGCTCGGTGTTTGGCCAGGAAACATGACCTCTGGAAGGAGGACAGCCGATAAAGGCCTGGCATTCTCCAGGGACACGTCTTGTTCTTGTCATTTGAGTCCGTGCTCATTTGTGCTTTGCAGTATAATTTGCTATCCAGCCTCATTTTCAGAGCAGAGGAAATTGAGCTACAAATTGCTGCCAAACTTTCAAGCTTGGCATCCTACGGAGTATTTCAGCAGTCAAAACTGGCCCTGTACTTCAGCTTCTATGTTTGACAAGCATAGATGAAAGCACTGAAAACAGCCAAATGAGGTTCTTGCAACTGAACAGATACAGAGTGAGTCAGGATAATCAAGGTCATAGGCACAGAAGTGTCTGAAGGCTTAGCTGAGCTGAAGTAAAAAAAAAAGAGGGAAAGAAGAGCAGCATTACCCTCAATCCTGCAGACAGATGCTGATGCTGCCTGCTTGTTAAACCTCATCAGTATCTCTGTATGCTGCTGCTGCTATCTGTCTGCCTCAGTTGGGCTGAGTTTGGCATGATCTGATCATTACCATAATCATATTTTCAGGGGACTTGGGAGGAAAGACAGGGCTCATTTGTTTGACTAATGGGGACAGGAGGGAGTCAGAAGATGGAGAGTGTAATCCTTACAGTCCTTATATTCATTTATATTGTGTAAAGAAATGGAAGTTCTTTGATTGAGGGGATAAATGTATAGAAAACAAGTCTTCAGTACCGTCTCACACAGAAATAATGAATCCCCCAAAACACTTCAAACACTGCATCTGTCTTTATTAGTATCACTGTTTATACTTTTTTAAATCCTAATCTCGTGGCCGTCAGGCAAAACATGGCACAGATATTCCAAAGAGATAAGTTACAACCGTTCAAGTATGAAACACAATACACACTGTTGTGAGTACTCAAAAATAATGTACCGAAAATGATAACTTATTGTTGTATAAGAGGCTGAATTTTAAGGCCTTAACATAAAGAGAAAACCCTTTCACATCAAGTGAACCTTTTCAACACAACATCTCCAATTACATCAAAATGTCTTTATAAATGTGCTCAGCTCACTGCAGACCAATGTACAGGTATTGATTCCAGTGATGACTCAGTCTTTTCTGTACTCTGTACTGTAACAGGCCTCTTCAAAAAGTCTCAGCTTGACCTCTCAGCTGTCGTCACAGGCTCTGATGATAATCAACACAGATGCTCATTTGTGATTTGGCTTGCTGGCCAGAGCCTTCAGGTTAGCCGGCCCGCCCCAAACTGTCCCAAAAACATCCTTCTCAGTCCTCAGAGCCTCAGACAGTGGGAGCTCTCTGCCTGACAACACCACCTTCTTCACAGCCCGGATCACCGGTGCAGGTCCTTTCGTGTAACGACTGAGCCAGTTATCAGCCTGCTGCAGGAGAGACCCGGCACCCTCCTCTACCTCGGGGGCCTCCAGGACTCCATCTGCCAGTCCAATCTGCAGGCCAAGTTCTGGATCCACTTTTAGAGCACCACCGAGTAGTTTTAGTGCATGCTGGCTTCCGACGATGTGTACTAGTCGAGCAGCGCCGCCCCAGCCTGGGACCAGACCCATGTGTTTATGGACAAACTGGATCACACTTCCTGGTGCCACTAACCTTTAAGAGAGAGAAACACAAGTAAGTATTAGTACAATTCTGGGTACATTTCTTGATTAACTCTGTTGTATAAATATCTTACCTAAAATCACAAGCAGTGAGGAGCTCTGCACCCCCTCCCAGTGCTCTCCCCTCCACCAGAGCAACAGAGATCAGAGGCAGCCTGCACTGAGAAAACTATATTGTCACCAAACTCAGTTCACTTTAAAGCTTCACTCTAAAATCTTAAAGCTCTGACTCACTCCTGCTTTTCTTAAATTTACAAGAGAACCAAAGAGTTGAATGAGAGCTCTTACCGGAGTAGTCTGGTTAACGTATTCTGCATGAACATACACATCTTCATCCCATCCTACAGGGCAAAGGGAACATGTCAGACCTCTTTAGATAAGAACTCATGTAAGAGACACTGAGACAAAGACAAGCTTACAAAAGAGTTAGAGAGATGCTGCTACTCTCTCTGCTTTGATACCTGTGGGTTAGAAATCGCCCTGACAGCATTGAGGTCCGATCCAGAGCAGAAAGTTCCTGCAGCACCTTGAACAATGAGGCCTTTGCCATCCGTCCAGCTCTCCAGCTGGCTCACCCTCTCCTCCAGATCCACCATCATACTGCCTGAGAGGAGGGGAACACTCAAAACAATGAAGTAGTCAGTTCTACAACTATCGACTATACCTGATACTACTCATGCTTGTCTATTTCTCATTATGTGCAAATGAGTTTTACCCTGAGAATACAGAGTCTGCAGTTGCATTTAGAGTCCACGGTGAAATGTGAACACTTTGTCAGTTTACCTGAGAAGGCGTTCATGCGGGAGGGGTGGTTGATGGTCAGCACAGCGACACCTGACTCCTGTTTAAGCAGATCAATGGAGCCTCCAGGAAAGGCCTGCAGCTTCTCCTTGATCTGCTCCTGGTTAAAGCCATGGATGCTTGAGTACACACAGCCTCTGCTCTGACTCTGCAACAGCCTGGAGGAACAATATTTAACAAAAGTAAATCAGTCAGAGTCAGTCAATATCTACATTGAATACTGTCTACTGGCAGGAGCTGTTCAAAACAAAACCCAGATACATTTCAATGCTATGTTTTTTTCTAGCAGGTTTTTGCACTAGCTGGCTTTGTTGGTGATTTGTAAAATATCATAATAATAATAACGTTGGTCCTGCTTCTGCTTGACGTTCCCTTATTTATGGCTGCAGTAATTCTGTCATCAGCATGGCGATACAACTTTTTATTCCTTTCTTTTTTAGTTACCTGATCCATGCTGCTCTGCTGCTGCTTCTGCTCAGGAGTTGCTGCCTCACTGCACACAGTACCATCCTACACAGTGAGTGACAAAATATTACCTTTACATTCATCATGAGATATGACATGAACCACATTGCATCATCAAAAGAGGAAGTGGGAAAGTGTAATATCAAAGCTGAAGATGTGGGGCATTGTTAAGATACCCTGAAGACTGAGTGTGAGCAGCATGTATTGTTATTTTAGGATGTTGTACAATAAAATTATTAATTAAATTGAATTAATTCTCCTGACATTTGATGACACAAACTCTGTATGTTTAGTTGACTGCAAACACATGTGTTGTAGCTTTAAGATAATTCCCAGCCTCATATGTGTAATGTTTACATTCACTTTAACATGAGCTACATGTTATGCTTGAGTTGTTTAACACAGGGGTTCCCAAAGTGTGGGTCAGGACCTCCTGGGGGGTCGCAAGGCACAAATGGGGGGTCGTGAAATGTCTTCCAGAATGTTTTTTTTAAGTTATCTAAAGCAAGTCTTTGGCACCTATATTTTGGGGGGTCGCGGGCTGAAAAGTTTGGGAACCCCTGGTTTAACAGGTTACAGTTAAAAGCTGCTCAGCCTAACACAACACTGTAATAGACATTTAGCAGATACTTTCTGTTGTAATACTCAGCTGTAGAAGCTCAGGTGTCACTAATTAAACACATGGCTACTTCATTATTTACACCTGCTCTTTCAATGTGACACATCGATATTCATTCTGTGCAAAATGTGTCATCTATCAATACGTTGGTATATTTGGTAGCTCTTAAAAACTAAAGGTTAAAAAGGCATCACACATATTCAGATCTTACAATGAAGTATGTGCTAGTTTTTAATTCAAAGCACAAACAGATGTTATCACTTACCTGATTAGTCATGGTAATTAACAACACCTGCTTTAGCTCTGCTTTATTTCATGAACTGAAGGAGGATCAATATCAAATGAAAGTGTTCCTGGATAACTACCACAAAAACATCTAACCTCATGGTGATATAATGAAGAGCTTTATGAGAAATATGCATAAAAGATGCTCAAGATTGTATTTAGGTAGTAACTCTAACATGAAAATATTCAGTTTTGGGGAATTTTCAGTGCCTTTAAAGTTCATCTTTCCGGATTGTATATTCACTTTTGATCGGATACATAATTCAAATGTTGCATGCACGTCGTTTTGCTTAACTAGCATAGACCACACTGTAATACGGAGGCAAACAGGTTATACAAATATTTCAACAGACTATCAAATTATTTTAATCAATGTTTTGAATGATGTTACTAACTGTTTGGTATTTATTTTTTGTAATTTGGGAACTGAATGTCATACAAGGTTTGAGTGTCCCTTGTCCACTTTAGAGTTTACTAAGCAACGCCCATAGAGAGATCAAAGAGGAGAAGATACAACTAATACAGTTAAAACATGTGTTACTGTACAATACAGCAATATAAAACCATAAAGCAACAGAAATGCAAGCACCAACCTTGCTTATTTACAGTCGCCGGGTGTTACACTGAAATCTTTCCCCCTGGAAACACTAGCTCTTCTCAACTATACCGTGGTGCAGATCAATGTAGTTCCTCAATTGTCCACAAGGGGGCAGAGTAGTATCACTATGCAATGTAGCCTCTCATTTGGTATTAATTTCTAACAACTATTTTGTAGTGCAGAGTGCAATACAGTGCCAGTCCTGTAATATAGTGTGGTGCCAGTAAGTGTAATGTAGAAACGCGTGCATTCAACACAGCTCCCCACATGTTATGACTTTTGCTCCACATGAATTGTAATGACATTTATCACTGGCGGATGCACTGCTCAGAGAGGTCTGCTCTTTGTCTGTCATAACTCTCACAGCGAACAGAAGAACTGGCTCAACAGGCATGTCCATATTCAGTAATATTAACAGAGAGCTTTAAATAACGTCTACATTTCATGGTACAACGTTGGCACAAGCAGCTGACTCTTACATTAACATGACCTTTTCATTAGGCCTAATGGAGTGTGTCTGTTAGCAGATGAGACAGCAAAAAAAGCAGGTTCTGTTTTAATCAAGCCATACCTTTTCCCAACACCGCTAAGCTGGCTGATTGTTAAATCTCATACCTCTGTGGACACGTCCAAGTTTAACACTATGTCAACATCGTGTCAAACAAACCCTGCCTGGATTTGGTTTCAAGCGTGGCCAAGTTTAACTACCAAAAGTGATTACATCTTTAAATGTCACTGAAGAGTATTTTAAAGGTATTTTAAAAGAGAATAGGGTAACTTTAACATTCGAGTTGGAAATTAGGTTAGAACAACGAAAAAAATCCTTAAAAAGATGCAGAACTTGTCTGATTTATGGTCATGTTCACCTACTCGTTGAAACATGAAATATCATACCAAGAGAGACTTACTCCCTCCTGAAGGGTAGTAAAAAGTGTGAATTGCTTTAGGATCATAGTACAGTGAAAACACAGAGACATAAATATGCAGACTGGTAGGCACATTATCAAAATAACATGACATCTGTTGTAAATCTAAGTATGACCAAGTGTAAATACTGAGGTTTGTACATTTGTACAGTTGTATCTGTGTATGACGGTGAGAGCTAGAGGATTACATGGAGGATAAATGTTCTGTTTGGTGTTTGAGAGTTAGAATAAGGATATAATAAGGGTGTTCAGAGTGAGACAATCAGGCGTAAACAAACGAGAACAAGGGGATGATTTAAAGAGAAGATGTGCGGGAAGAGGAGGAGAAATGTGCCAAAACAGAGGCAGGCTGAGACACTTCCTGTCCTGTGGTCTGATCTAGGGCCACTGGGAGTATAAATCCATCGCTTTGTTTCCACACACGCTCAACTGAACAAGTCTGTGAAAACAAACT